>NW_027205090.1:0-17628 GCF_024711535.1 Dipodomys merriami | reverse complement strand
CAGAAGTGGAACTGTGGATCAAGTGGTAGAGCCCTAGCTTTGAGCAAAAAAGCTCAAGGACAGCACCCCCAGGTCCTGAGTTCAAGCCTCAGGATTCACATCTACCCACACAAATAAAGGATAGACACTGTCAGTCAGTGGCTGTGGCTCCAGTACTGGGGATGGTGCACTGCTGCGCTCTACCCCAGGCCTCAGATTATCTTATACAACCTCTTCACTTGCTGATTTACAAGAACTCCTGCTAAATATTGCCTCATCAATCATGTGCATGCATTAGTTAAGCCTCACAAATGCTTGAAGCGTGTGGAATGAGGCGATTCTACTTTTCACTTAGTCTGCATTATGTATGGTTCTTTTCCTTAGTAAGGAGACTGGACACCTTTTCATGTCCCTGACATGTGCTTCTAAGAGGTCAGTAGCTGCCTGTTTTCTATGATATCCCAAACACATTGCAGCTGTTAAATCAGTTGCTTTGCCTAGTCATGAATTCTGCCAGTTCCAGCCCGCTGACCCTTAAAAGCAGTCAGTACCCCAGCCCTCTGCCTCTGTCTGTGGGCTGGCCAATAGAAGGGAGGTGTCTTCTGTCTGAAGCTGGCTGAAGAGCTCTTTGCTGACTTCTATCAAGGGGCTAACCTTGGGTGTTAGAAAGCAGTTGACTCATCCTTGTTTTCATTCTCTTTCTACTGTTCTGTCTTGGTTTCTTTGCTATAAGAAACAGGTAACTTCAAGTAGGTCTTTGTCTCTTTATTCACGCAATACTGACTTAGAGTCAGTGGTCTTTCCTAATATTTTGAATAGGAAAGTAAAGAGAAAATGGATCTTTAAGAGTATATGGAGGCTGGGAATGTGGCTCAGTTGTAGAGTGCTTGCCTAGCATGCATTTCGATTCCTTAGTACCACATACACAGAAAAGGCCAGAAATGGCACTGTGGCTCAAGTGGTAGAGCACTACCCTTGAGCAGAAGTTGTTCCGGGACCATGCCTAGGCCCTGATTTCAATCCCCAGGCCTGGCATGTACACATGTACGCATGCACGCATGCATGCATAAATAAATAAATAGGATGAGCAAAAGATTAGACAGTTGTCTCCACTTCGTAGTTTGCTGTTGACTTGCGTGTGCTGCTGCCAGTGTTTTAAGAGTTCTCCGTGGGGAGCTCTTAGGACACGTTTATCTTCTTTGGAACTTCATGTAGTTGGTCTAATACATAAAGCAGCCAAGACCGTCAGATCCTCCTTGTTGCCGTTGATAAGTTTGTCAGCTCTCAAGCCACAGCTTTGTGTACATTCATGTATTTTTGTCTGGGCCTTATGGATAGGCCTCAGACATTCCACAGCTACCTGGAAGACATTATCAACTATCGCTGGGAGCTTGAGGAGGGGAAACCCAACCCCCTGAGAGAAGACAGTTTCCAAGACCTGCCTCTTCCGTACCCGTGTGGAGATTCTGCACCGCCTCTGTGATTACCGGCTTGATGCAGATGATGTCTTCGATCTACTCAAGGTGCTTCCCTGAAAGCCCATTCTCTAGTGCAGTAAAAACCCAGTAGTTGAGAATGGAGCTTTGAAATCAGAGCCTAGACACTGTCCCTGAGCTTTTTTGCTCAAGGCTAGTTCTCTACCACTTGAGCCACAGTGCTGCTTCTATCACTTAGTGGTTAGTTAGACGTAAGAGCTCTTGGACCTTTTTAGGGGGGGTGTGGTAGGAATTTGAACTAGGGCCTGGACATTGTCCCTGAGCCTTTTTTGTTTTGTTTTTGTTTTGCTCAAGGTTAATGCTTTACTACTTGAGCCACAGTTCCACTTCTGGCTTTTTGGTCGTTAATTGGAGATAAAGAGGCTCATGGCCTTTCCTGCCTGGGCAGGCTTTGAGTCGTGATCCTCAGACCTCAGCCTCCTGAGTAGCTGGGATGACAGACATGAGCCACGGATGCCCGGCTGGCAGGTGTCCGGATCATAGAGGATTAGACCTGGTGATGACTTCTAGTCCTTTCTTGGTCATGTCATTTAGAAGTAGTCTTCGTTCAGGACTCCAGCCTAGGTCAGGCCCTGGGGTAAATTGGGAGTCTCAGCTGGAGCAGAATGTTGCTGTGGGTTCTGACTGAGCTGCCATAGTGGATTACATGGGACAGAACCTTAGAGCATCTTATCCTACCCACTACCTTTTGTGTACGTATAAAGTAAATCTAAGCCAGGTAGTCAGACCATTCATTGTAATTCTCCGTTTTTGGACGGGTGGGAGCCGTGGTTGGGGTAGGGAACATTTCAAGCATTTCTATATCTTGTTCTTCAAAGAAGGTACCCCCATCCCATTCTGTGTTTTATCTGCCCAGATGGAAAAATGATATCCTGTACTTGGCATTTTGAAACAGGTGATAGGTTCGTGTATTGAAGTTTTCTTCCATTTATTTAGTTCATTGTTTTCCCCAACCCTCCTTCCTTTTCTGCTAAGGGTCTGGATGCAGACAGTCTCCGTGTAGAACCTCTAGGGGAAGACAATTCAGGGGCACTCTACTGGTATTTCTACGGAACACGAATGTATAAAGAGGATCCAGTACAAGGGAGGTCTAATGGAGAACTCTCCATGAGCAGGTAAAGTCTTCAGTGTCAAGGCTGTAATAGCTACATGTAAAAATGTCTTTAAAATTACATGCATCAGTGCTGGGTTGTGGCTTAAGCCATAGAGCACCACTTTGCAAACCTTACGCCCTAGGCTCAAACCCTGGTACCATACATACATAAAAGAAGAAAGCTCATACAAACAAATAAGGGGAATTAACTGTATCAGCATTCTTGAAGGGAGAGTAATTTCATATACAAATAAAAAGGAGCAGGGTACCAGTTGCTCACACCTGCTACATTTCCAGACATGTTTAAAATTTGTCCCAATCAATCTCACCCCTTATATCAATTTCCTTTCCCCCTTCTCCCCTTCCTACCTTCCCAAAACAATTTCAACATGCTTCCTTGTTCAATTTTCATAGCTGCAAACCATCTCTTTCAATCAAATTTATACCCTTTCAAAATACGTTTCAAAATTATGCACCCTTGGCCTCTTCCTCTCGGTATCATATTGAACTCGAGTTGGAAGAGGCCGGTCCGATCTCAAAATGGAGGTAAAACCGCCGCCCGGGTCGCCCCCAGCCCGACTCTGGCCGTCGCTGCTGTCACTGGGGGGAGGAAGGCCATGATCCAAAGGAACCAGAGCAGCTGCGGAAGCTGTTTATTAGTGGTCTGAGCTTCAAAACTAAAGATGATAGTTTAAGAGAACATTCTGAGAAATGGGGCACACTCACAGATTGTGTGTTAATGAGAGATCCTCAGACAAAACGTTCCAGGGGCTTCGGTTTTGTGACTTATTCTTGTGTTGAAGAGATGATGCAGCCATGTGTGCTAGACCCCACAAGGTTGATGGACGTGTTGTGGAACCAAAGAGAGAGGTTTCTAGAGAGGATTCTGTGAAGCCAGGAGCCCATCTAACAGTGAAGAAAATTTTTGTTGGTGGTATTAAAGAAGATACAGAAGAATATAATTTGAGAGACTACTTTGAAAAATATGGCAAGATTGAAACCATAGAAGTTATGGAAGACCGGCAGAGTGGAAAAAAGAGAGGATTTGCTTTTGTAACTTTTGATGATCATGATACAGTTGATAAAATTGTTGTTCAGAAATACCACACTATTAATGGGCATTATTGTGAAGTATAAAAGGCCCTTTCTAAACAAGAGATGCAGTCTGCTGGATCACAAAGAGGTCGTAGAGGTGGATCTGGCAACATTATGGGTCGTGGAGGAAACTTTGGAGGTGGTGGAGATAATTTTGGATGTGATGGAAACTTTGGTGGAAGAAGAGGCTATGGTGGTGGAGGTGGTGGCAGCAGAGGTAGCTATGGAGGAGGTGATGGTGGATACAATGTATTTGGAGGTGATGGTGGCAACTATGGTGGCCGTCCTGGTTATAGTAGTAGAGGAGGCTATGGTGGTGGTGGACCAGGTTATGGAAACCAAGGTGGAGGATATGGGGGTGGTGGAGGAGGATATGATGGTTACAATGAAGGAGGAAATTTTGGTGGTGGTAACTATAATGATTTTGGAAATTACAGTGGACAACAGCAATCAAATTATGGACCCATGAAAGGGGACAGTTTTGGTGGAAGAAGCTCTGGCAGTCCATATGGTGGTGGTTATGGATCTGGTGGTGGAAGTGGTGGATATGGTAGTAGAAGATTTTAAAACAACAGAAAAAAAGGCTACAGTTCTTAGCAGGAGAGAGAGAGCGAGGAGTTGTCAGGAAAGCTGCAGTTTATTTTGAGACAGTCGTCCCAAATGCATTAAAGGAACTGTAAAAATCTGCCACAGAAGGAACAATGATCCATAGTCAGAAAAGTTACTGCAGCTTAAACAGGAAACCCTTCTTGTTCAGGACTGTCATAACCACAGTTTGCAAAAAGTGCAGCTATTGATTCATGCAACATAGTGTCAATTAGATGTATATTCCTGAGGTCTTTTATCTGTTGTAGCTTTGTCTTTGTCTTTTCATTACATCAGCTATATTGCCCTGTGAATTGTGGTAGTGGTACCAGGAATAAAAAATTAAGGAATTTTTAACTTTTCAATATTTGTGTAGTTCAGTTTTTCTACATTTTAGTACAGAAACTTTAACGAAATGCAGTTTTGAAGGTGTTTCCTTGTGAGTTAACAAGTAAAGATCATTGTTAATCACTATTTTGTATGAATTTTGCTAAAGTTAACTGTAAAGGAACACCTACTGACTTGCAGTTTAAGGGGAATCTATTCTCCTCATTTCCAAACCATGATACGAATGGGCGCTGACATGTGGAGAGAATAGATACTTGCATGTATGCATTGTGTGTTTTAGATACATAGGATTGGGTATTTAAATTAGCATATTTGTGAATTTAATAGCATTAAGATTACCTTCAAATGAAAAAAAAAAACCCTCAAAATCCCTATTTGTGCATTTTCCTTCAATGAAATCATGGTTTTAGTGTGTTTTAAGATTTGCTGAATCGTAGCTGTGTTTAGAACATCTCCATACTACATTTACCTTGATCACATTGAGAATGACAGCTACCATAGTTTTGGAGTGTAAAGCATGTCTGCTGCCCTCTATTTAAATTTGTAAAGGGTAGTGGATATTTTCCCCATCCCTTTAGAAACCATTCTTAATTTTTGATTCAGGACCACTAAGTGTGCAATGTCTGAGCATATTAGTGGATACCTGATTTTATTCTGTTTTTCCTTTGAGACCCCTGAGGCCTATAAGTTTTATTACTTTTCCTTGGTTTAATTTCTCCATGCAAGTTTTCAGAGGAAGAGAATAAAAACACACTTCATTGTCAAATCCTTAAGAAAAAATTATGCACCCTCTACTATACCTTTGTCTCTGAATCTCTTTTGTAATTTGGTTCAGCAGTATAATAATGTGTATGCTATTTATGTATGAAAAGCAGTTTGTGATTTATTTATGTATTTATTTATGAAAAGCAGTTTGAGATTTCTGATCAGAATTAAAAAGAAAAGAGGGATAGTGCTTGCCTAGCTGGGCGCTGGTAGCTACTCAGCTACTCAGGAGGCTGAGATGTGAGGATCACCAATCAAAGCAAGCCCGGACAAGAAAGGCCATGAAACTCTTATCTCCAATAAAACCACCAGAAAACCAGAAGTGGTACAATGGCTCACATGATACAGTGCTAGCCTTGAGCTGAAGAGTTCAGGGACAGCACCCAGACCCAGAGTTCAAGCCCCACAACTGACAGATAGATAGATAGATAGATAGATAGATAGATAGATAGATAGATAGATAGATAGATAGATAGATAGATAGATAGTGCTTGCCAAGCAACTGAGTTTTATTCCCAGCACAAACAAAAAGCAAAGCACTTATGTGTGCATATTTTTAAAAGATAAGAACCTGTAGCCTTTTTGGTCTAACAGTATGAAAATACAGAATTTTAGAAATTTAGGATATTTTGTTCTTGCCAATATATATAGTTTTCATATAACTAAAAATGTGATATTTTGTTTTCTGAACAAATGTCCTCCAATTGCATTCACTTTCCTGTAAATGACATGATTTCCTGTAAGGTACACATACATACAGTGCCAATACCATGTTTTTGTTACCATGGTTCTTTTTTTGGGGGGGTGGGTCAGTCATGGGGGGCCTGGGCGCTGTCCCTGCGCTCTTCAGCTCAAGGCAAGTGCTCTACTGCTTGAGCCACATTGCCACTTCCTGTTTTCGAGTGGTTTTATTGATAAGAGTCTCATGGACTTTCCTGCCCAGGCTGGCTTTGAACCGTGATACTCAGATCTCAGCCTTCTGAGTAGCTAGGATTACAGGCATGAGCCACCAGCAGGCATGAGCCACCAGCACCCAGCTTACCCTGGTTCTTCAAGATAATTTGAGGTTTGGTGTTATGTTTGATGTCTATGTTTGAATACTGTCTGTAGTATCTTTTTTCTGTTGAGATCTAGTTTAATTCCATTTTGGTCTGATAGAATATTTCAATTTTCTTATATTTTCTCAGACTTCCTATATATTCTAGAAAGTCTTATGAGCTGTCAAGAAGAATGTGTATTGTGTTGTAACATCTGTAGATGTCTGATGATTTCATTTCGTCTACACTGCCATTTAATGCTGCCATTCTAGGATTTCTTTACTGATGTTTTCGTTTGGATAACCTATCTGTGAAAGTGAAATACTGAAGTCTCTCATTATTATTTACCAAAGTTTGTAAGTTCAGAAATATTTAATAAATCTGAGTGTGAGCTATTTGGTGCATATATATTAACAATCATAATTTTTCTTCATGGATCATTACCTTCATTAATATGAAGCAACTTTGTTTCTTCAGACTAATTTTTAGCTTGCAATCTATAGTATCAGATATATATATGGCTAATGCTGAACACTTTTGAAGTCCATTTGCTTGGAAGGTCTTTTTTCCTATTCTTTTACCCCAAGCCATGTGTTTCTTATAGGCAACAGAGTTAGATCTTGTTTTAGATATTGTTTTTTGATCTAAGTATGTTTTTTGAGGGTTTTGTTTGTTCGATTTTTCAGTCATGGGGGTTGAACTCGCATCTTTCGATTTTTCAGTCATGGGGGTTGAACTCGCATCCTGGGCATTTTCTCTGAGCTCTTTTTGCTCAAGGCTAGTGCTCTACTACTTTGAGCTACCACTCCACTTCCAGGTTTCTAGTGGTTAATTGGTGGCAAGAGTCTAATAGACTTTCTTGCCCAGGCTTGCTTTGAACCACGATCCTCAAATCTCAGCCTCCTAAGTAACTAGGATTACAGATGTGAGACACCAGAACCTGACTAGTGTATGTCTTTTGACTAAAGAACTAAGATCTTTAACATTCAATGTCAGTATTGGGAGAAGTATGCCATGTTTCCTGGCATTTTGGTTTTTTTTGTGATGTTTGCTTCTTCTGCGGGTAATTTTTCCCTAACTACCTTTTGTGGTGCTAGTTTGGAAGCCATAAATTCCAGTAGTTTTGGTTTATTGTGGAATGTTGTTATTTCTCAACCAATTTTTATGGATAGCTTCACTATGTAAAATAGTCTGGGTTGACAGTTGTCTTTTGGGTCTCGAATAATGTCTTTCCAAGTCCTCCTTGCATTTAGTTATCTGTGTTGAGAAATCTGCTGTTTTTACAATGAGCTTGTGATAGTAAGTTACTTGTTTCCTCTCTTTTGACACTTTCTATATTCTGTATATTTAGATAGCTTACTATACTGTATCTAGGAGCATTTCTTTTCTAATCTTGCCTGTTTGGAGTATGGTAGGCCTCCAGCACAAGGATGATACTCTATTTCTCAAACATTTTCTGCTATTATTTTGTTGGATATGTTTTCAAAGCCTTTAGTTTTTATTTCTTCTTCCTCATCTATCCCTACATCTGTAGGTTTAATCTTTTTTTTTTTTTTTTTGGTCCGGTTGTGGAGCCTGAACTCTGGGCCTGAGCACTGTCCCTCAGCTCTTCAGCTCAAGGCCAGTGCTCTACCACTTGAGCCACAGCGCCACTTCCGGCTTTTTTCTTTTTGCTTATGTGGTGCTGAGGAATCGAACCCAGGGCCTCAGGCATGCAAGGCAAGCGCTCTACCACTGAGCCAACTTCCCAGCCCCAGGTTTAATCTTTTGACTGTGTCTGAGAAGACTTGTATGTCTCTTGGACTTTCTAAGTACTTTTGCAATGCTTTGACTGATCTAATTTATCTGCTCCAGTCTTTTCCAATATGCCTTAGAATCCAGGGTATCTTTGTACTCTTGGAAGACTTTCTTTAACAATGGTAGTAGTAGGAAGCAAAAGTAATTTTGAAATACATTTTTTTGTTTTTTTTTGTTTTTGGTCAGGTCATGGGGCTTGAACTCTGGGCCTGGATGCTGTCCCTCAGATCTTCAGCTCAAGGCTAGTGCTCTACCACTTGAGCCACAGTACCACTTCTGGCTTTTTTCTTTTTTGCTTATGTGGTGCTGAGGAATCAAACCCACGGGCTCATGCATGCAAGGCAAGCACTCCACCACCGAGCCACCTTCCCAGCCCTTGAAATACATTTTGAAGGAGGCTGAATACTTAAGTGGCACACACAAGGCCCTGGATTGGATCCTCAACATCATAAAAAAAATTTTTTTAAAGAATCTATAGTAAGTAAGTATTCACAGAATTGCCAGATTTTATGCACACTCAGCAAAGTCCATCAATCAAAGGCCATTCAATGAACCAAACCCTCCCATTGATCCTACACAAATATACACATCAAGCAATGCTCTAGAATAATGTTACAGCCCTAAACATTAAAACAAATAACAATATTTTTTTGGGGGGGTGGGGGTGGTCCGATCATGGGCCTGAACTCTGGGCCTGAGCGCTGTCCCTCAGCTCTTCAGCTCAAGGCTAGCACTCTACCACTTGAGCCATAGTGCCACTTCTGGCCTTTTTTTTCTGGTTATGTGGTGTGCTAAGGAATCAAACTCAGGGCCTCATGCATGCAAGGCAAGCGCTGTACCACTGAGCCACCTTCCCAGCCCCGAAATAACAATATTCTTACCACGAAGTTTTTCTTGGATCCTGTGGGCTTCAGCTAATTGCTCTTCAGCAGCTCATCTTCCAAGGCCAGTTTCCTTTCTATCAACAGCCAGATCATATTCCAGACTTTGTCGTAATGCTTCACCTTTTTCAACTTCAGACCGCAGCTTGGCAATCTGGCTCTCATAGCTTGACAACTAAAAACAAATTTGTAAGCTTAACAAATAACATTAAAACATGTTTCTAAGATAGTGAGATCATGTACTTAACCATTTAAACTTCTTAGAAAAACTTGATTCCATACATTTGTAAGAATTCACAAATTTGTATTTTCTGAAACACTAGAAATATTATTGTATCAAATGATATTCAGTAGTTCCTTGCTTTAGAGGGAGGAAAAAAAAATCCAACTCTTAAAGCCAGGCACCTATAGTTCATGCCTGTAATCCTAGCAACCCAGAGCTACTTTATGCAGAAGACAAAGGCTCAAAGCCAGCCCAGCAAAGTCCATGAGACTTCCCTTTCCAAAATAAGTAGCAAAAAGCTTGGTTAGAGGTAAGGCTCAAGTAGTAGAATACAAGTAAACTAGCAAGCTTAGCCAAAAACATTTAAACTCTCATATGAATTGTTATACAAATAAAGAAAAATCATGCCTTTTAATGATAAGTAAGTACTTAAAGAACATGAAACATAAGTAATTAAAAATTATTTTCTCAGCCGGGCGCCGGTGGCTCACGCCTGTAATCCTAGCTACTCAGGAGGCTGAGATCTGAGGATCACGGTTCAAAGCCAGCCCAGGCAGGAAAGTCCATGAGACTCTTATCTCCAATAAATCACTAGAAAGCTGGAAGTGGCGCTGTGGCTCAAGCAGTAGAGTACTCACCTTGAGCTGAAGAGCACAAGGACAGCGCCCAAGCCCAGGGTTCAAGCTCCACGACCAACAAAAAAACAAAAACAAAACTTATTTTCTCTACTTCTATTCTATAAACATAATCACAAAGAAAACTGCATCGAAGTACAATTTTGTTTGTGTGGGTGGGGGGGCGGTCATAGGGCTTGAACTCTGGGTCTGGGTGCTGTCTCTCAGCAATTCAGCTGAAGGCTTAGTGCTGTACCATTTGAGCCATAGCTCCACTTCTGGTTTTCTGGTGGTTCATTGGAGATAAGAGTCTCACAGACTTTCCTGCCTGGGCTGGATTTGTACCACAGCCCTCAGATCTCAGCCTCCTGAGTAGCTAGGATTACAGACAACACCTGGCTAAAAGTACAATTTATTAAACATTGTCTATATTATTTTTGTTGCTTATGACATCAGTGGCAAAACATATAGTAATAAAAGTGGCAACTCTTGGCTGGGAAGGTGGCTCAGTGGTAGAGTGCTTGCCTTGCATGCATGAGGCCCTGGGTTCGATTCCTCAGCACCACATAAGCAAAAAGAAAAAAGCTAGAAGTGGCACTATGGCTCAAGTGTAGAGCACTAGCCTTGAGCTGAAGAGCTGAGGGACAACGCCCAGGCCCAGAGTTCAGGCCCCACGACTGGACACCCCCCCCCAAAGAAAAGTGGCAACTTTGCAAAAATCATAACAAACTACTAATGTATGATCCTCCATTAACAATTATGATAGAAATAGGTCGGAGAGAACTAGATGATTTAAAAGGTCCTTTTTCTAATTCTAAAATCATATGATTTAATCAGTGATTCATATTAAATACTTATGTGTTAAGCACTGTGAAAGATACAAACCAAATGTTACAGAACTACTGAGTCAAGGAATTAAATGCTACAGAAAGTATATAGGTTCAATTTTATAAGAGTACCTCACAAAGCCCAGTTAAACTGCTTACTATATCAGACTGTGGTCTATATATCTATCAAATAAAGAAAAGACAAAAGGCTTTGTGAAAGTAGTTCATGCCTATAATCCTAGCTACTCAGGAAGCTGAGATCTATAGATCATGGTTTGAAGCCAGTCTAGGCAAGAAAGCCCAAGAGTTTCTTATTTCCAATTAACTACCAAAAAAGCCAGTAATGGGGTTGTGGCTCAAGTTGCAGACTACTAACCTTGAGTAAAATGTCTCAGGGACAGTGCCTAACCCTAAGTTCAAGCCCTAGGGTCAAAATCAAACAATGAAAGAAAAGACAAAGGGACTTCTGAAAGACACATCAGAAATTACTACTAGCTGCTATTAATATGTATGTGGCAGAAACTACATTCTTTCTTCACAAATAAAGAACCAGTGAGTGGGGCTGGGAAGGTGGCCTCAGTAGTAGAGTGCTTGCTTTGCATGCATGAGGCCCTGGGTTTGATATCTCAGCACCACATAAGCAGAAAAAATTGGAAGTGGGGCTGTGGCTCAAGTGGTAGAGCACTAGCCTTGAGCAGAAGAGCTGAGGGACAGTGCCAGTTCAGGCCCCACAACCAATAAAAACAAACAAATAAATAATGAGGTTTGGAGGTATGGATCAATGACAGAGCATAGTATACACAAGATCCTGAGTTCAATATTCACCACAAGGGCAAAAAAGTGGGGAAGGAGAAAGAAAAAAATCATGTGACATAGTAATTTACAAATGTCCATTAGCATGTAAGAAGAGAAACAGCCAGGCCCCAGTGGCTCACACCTGTAATCCTAGCTAAGGATCATGGTTCAAAGCCAGCAGGGGCAGAAATGTCCCTGAGACACTTATCTCCAATTAACCACTCAAAAAAACAGAAGTGTTGCTGTGACTCAGAGGTAGAGTGCTAGCCTTGAGAAAAAAAATGCTCAGGGACAGCACCCAGGCCCTGTGTTCATGCCCCACAATAGACAAAAATTTAAAAAGAATAAAAATCACCTTATTTATAAATTTAAGGTAACTCTAATATTTTGTTCCAGCTTCATTCCATTACTCCCTGCCCATTCCCTCACCTCTCATAATACTAAAGTAGTTAGCACTGGATCCTCTTTTGTGTTAGTTTTTTTCCTTGTTTGCTTCAAATCCATCCAAATAGTTTTCATTTTCTTTACACAGGCATTCTCCCTTTTTTTTTCAGGTTGTAAATAATTCTAAATAGTTCCTCCTTCTCTATTCCTTGATCTCTCCAAATAATTCTGGCTTTATAGGTTACTTTAATGTCCACTGTGTTTCTTTGGATCTTTATATCAATACGCTCTACTGATATCTCCAATGAAGTTCATTGATTCAGCTTCCATTTTTGTGATCGAACTTCAATAATAATACTCACATCTTGGAATCAGAAATGGTCTCAAGATGGGTTTCGGACATTGGGGGGCTAATTTAGGTAAGTCTAACTATAGTGAAGATCCTGCAGCAAGTAATCTACTAGTAATCCACAATATACAGCAGGACCACAGATAATTAAATTATCATGCAAAGCTGTTTAAAATGAAGTGCCATTTGAAACCAAACAGTTAGAAAATGAACTAGAAACGCAACTCACCATTATTGCATTATCTTTGCCAAAAGACTAAATATTACTAAACATTTTGCAAAAACAATCTCAGGCATTCAGGAACACAGCTCAAGACAGACAAAAAGTCAGGTACTAGTAACTTAAATCTATAGTCCAGGAGGCTGAAACTTGAAGGAAAAGACTTCAATTAACCGGCAAAAAGCCGGAATTAAAGGTGAGGCTTAAGTAGTAGAGTGTCCAGCTATGAGCAAGCAAGCCAAAGAAGAGTGAGAAGCTCTAATTTCAAGCCTCAGTACTAGAAGATACTCAGAAAACTCAGAGAATTTCCATGGTGGCTTTTAAAGAATCTCTTATATCCTGTAGCCCTAGAACATACAAGTTCAAGAACCAGACTCTAATTATGCTGAACCCTGAATTATCTTTAATGGTGAGTCTAACCAAGTTTCTCCTAAAAAGTTTCAATTTGGAGATAATTAGGAAATAAAGGACCTTGGTTGAGAGCTTTCAGAATTACATAAACCTAAAAATTGTGAACCCCAAGTATCTCCAATATAATTTTTACCCATCCCTCCTCTTTGAAGTAACTAGCCTTCTACTGCTCAAAGATTTATTCGTGACTACAAGAAGCAGCTGACTTAAGAGTATTTCCAAAATCCACCTGCACTGCTTACTCAAGGGCTAGGAAGTTGGCTCAGTGGTAGAGCGCTTGCCTTGCATGCCTGAGGCCCTGGGTTCGATTCCTCAGCACCACATAAGCAAAAAAAAAGAAAAAGAAAAAACGTGGAAGTGGCGCTGTGACTCAAGTGGTAGAGCGCTAGCCTTGAGCTGAAGAGCTGAGGGACAGTGCCCAAGCCCAGAGTTCAGGCCCCACGACCGGACCCCCCCAAAAAACTTATTAAAATCTCATTTTCTATAGGAGAAATGCACAGCTGACACTAGAGATAACAACATATATAACAAAAGAATTGCTTGCTTTTTTTTTTTTTATTTTTTTTTAGTCATGGGGATTGAAGTCTGGGCTTCATCACTATCCCTCAGCTCTTCAGCTCTAGGATAGCGCTCTACCACTTGAGCCACAGCGCCACTTCTGATTTTCTAGTGGTTTATTGGAGATAAGAGTCTCACGAACTTTCCTGCTCCAGCTGGCTTTGAACCTCAACCCTCAGATCTCAGCCTGCTGAGTAGCTAGATTACAGGAGTGAACCATCAGTGCCAGGCATGAGTACATTTCTTATCAAGCATTGTTGCCTCCTCCTTTGTTTTTTCCCTGCCATCCCTTCCCTCCCATCTCCACAACTACATCCCTCCCTGCCCCATTTAAAAAAAATTTTTTTAACCTACTTGTCAAAGCTCTCATTTTTTTTTGTTTTTTGGGGGTATAACTGGTCCTGGGGCTTAAATTTAGGGCCTGGGCATCTCCCTTTACTATTTTTGTTCAAGGCTAGTGCTCTACCCCTTTAGCCACAGCTCCACTTCCTACATGTCGCTGGTTAATTGGAGATAAAGAGTCTCACAGGATTTCCTGCTCTGGGTACCTTCCAATGGAGATTTCCAACACTCAGTCTGCTGAGAAGCTAGCATTATAGGCACCCAGGTTCTGATTGCTTTTTGATATTCACGGTGGAAAACTTACACTGACTTTATCACGCCTCTGACTGAACTGGATCTTTGATTACTATTCTTACAAAAACTTACTATTATAATTATTATTATAAAGGTGATGTACAGAGGAATTACAGTTACAATAAGTTAGGAAAAGAGTACTTTTTTTGTTGTTGTTCATTGTGGGGCTTGAATTCTGTCCCTCAGCTCTTCACTCTACCACTTAAGCCACAGTGCCACTTCCAATTTTTTCTGTTTATGTGGTGTTGAGGAATTGAATCCAGGGACTCATGCATAAGAGGCAAGCACTCTACCACCTTCCTAGCCCCCCAAGAGTATATTTCTTTTGGACAATGTCACCTCTTCCCTCTCTCTGTTTTTCCATCCTGTCCTCACCCACAGGTTATAGAGTTCACTTTTCAACATAGTGAATACCACTGTTGCATTTGTTCGCTAATGTTCTTTATTTTTATTATATTTCCGTATATTTTTGGTAATTCTCACTATGTCTACATCAGATTTAAAACATCACATGAAATGTCTATAAGTATTATATATAATACACATTATATATAGAATATATAATTATATAATTATAAAACCACAAAGTGTAAGGTATGTTAGTACTATTGTGTATTAAGATGAATAATTATATTAAAATATAAAGGAAGGGATTGTCGTTAATTTTGGGGGAGTACAGGACTAGACTTTGAACTCAGTGCATGTACTAGGTCAGTGTTCTACCACTTGAGCCAATACAATGCAAAAGATTTTCATTAAAATGAATGTATTTGTCCTAAAAGAAAAATCAGTGCTTTGAAAGGGTTAACCTCTTAGTACATGAAAAATTCATAAAGTAAAGATAAAATATCCTCATGCATGTGTCTTTGTTCCTGAGAATTGAACGTAGAGCTCTATCACTGAGCTATATTCTTAATCCTCTATATTCTTTTTTTTTTTTTTTTTTTTGGTCGGTCCTGGAGCTTGAACTCTGGGCCTGGGCACTGTCCCTCAGCTCTTCAGCTCAAGGCTAGAGCTCTATCACTTGAGCTGCAGTGCCACTTCCAGTTTTCTGGTGGTTTATTTGAGGTAAGAGTTTCACGGACTTGCCAGCCTGGGCTGGCTTTGGACCATGATCCTCAGACCTCAGCCTCCTGAGTAGCTAGGATTACAGGCGTGAGTCCGGGCAACCATCTATATTCTTTAATACAGGGTCTCACTGAGTTGCCTAGGCTGGCTTCCAATTCCTGATCCTTCTACCTTCACCTCTATGATAGCTGGGATTATAGACAAGCACTCTGACCCTCTATGCCTTATCTTTCCATCAGGGTTTATCACCTGCTTCTTCTCATCCATTTAAATATTTGTTAGAAAAATTGATTATCTGCCAAGTATAGGCAATGCATAAGATGTCTACTTCTAAGTAGTATACAACTACCAAGAAAGATTGTAAATAGGCGCCACTGGAAGATGAAGCAGAGCCTTTCCAGATATGATTTTTGGCCTGAGTCTTTTCAGAAAGAGTTAAACAGAATGATCTGCTGGTGGAAAACAAGCTAGGGAGTGATTCCATTGTAGGTGAAATGACCCAAGTAGGAGTTTGTATGTTTAAAATTTAGTGAACCATTACCATTTCTTTAATTTTTTGAGTAAGATACAAAATACCAATGGAATCTAATGCAGATGATCAATTCTTGAGTGTCAGCTATGATTAAGTTGTTTTACACTTTTGGCTTACAAAAGGATTACAAATTGCAGTTCATGAGACTTTCTGAATTTAGTTCAGGGAAAGGTCTTTTTTTTTTTTTAATCAATTTATGGTGGGATGCAAGTCCTCAGAACCCAGGAATATTGAGATCTATTAATTAGGTACAGTCAAAACCCTTTTTTCAAAATATAACTGTGATGTTCCAAAGTTGTTTTATTTTCAAACTATTTGATACTTAATTTTCCTTAAAAAGACAGTTCTTAAAAATAAATCACAGTTCTGGTTATGGTACCTAGGAAGAGGAGGTGGGGGAATACCCATTAGATAGAGAATCATGGAGTGAGAAGCAAAGTGTTTCCCAAGTATTAAAAGAGCACTTTGGGGTCTGGGAAGGTGGCTCAGTGGTAGAGCGCTTGCCTTGCATGCATGAGGCCCTGGGTTCAATTCCTCAGCACCACATAAGCACAAAGAAAAAAGCCAGAAGTGGTGCTGTGGCTCAAGTGGTAGAGCACTAGCCTTTAGCTGAAGAGCTGGGGGACAGCGCCCAGGCCCAGAGTTCAGGCCCCACGACCGGACCCAAAAAAAAAACAAAACAAAGATCACTTTGTTCATTGATTTTGTTTTATATTTATATTGACCGGACCCCCCAACAAAAAACAAAACAAAGATCACTTTGTTCATTGATTTTGTTTTATATTTATATATTTTCATGAAAACAATATGTACAGTAGTCTGCCCAAATCTGCAGTATGTGGCTTGATGGACTTTTCCAATGTGCCTTGATCCCTTCTCCTTCCAGGTCTTTTTCAATTTCAGTTTGTTTCCTTTTTTCCCCTAGTCTACCTTTTCAGTAGAGTCTTACTACAATAATCCTTAATATAATAATCCTTCGGTATTTTAAGCTAGCAGTTCCCTTTAGGAAAATCTGTTTAACTCGTTTGTATATGCTTTGACTTTGAAACATATTGCAAGCTTCTTGTCCCTGCGCTCTTGAGCTCAAGCGAGCACTCTGCCACTTGAGCTATAGTGCCACTTCCAGTTTTCTAGTGGTTTTATCTGAGATAAGAGTCTCACCGACTTTCCCGCCTGGGCTGGCTTTGAACATCGATCCTCAGCCTCCTGAGTAGCTAGGATTACAGGCCACTGGCGCCGGCACTAGTGGTAGTTTAAAAATAAGATTTTGTTAGTATTAAAGTGTTTTGTACAGGGGTTACCATTTCATAAGTAATGAGTACATTTCTGTTTTGGAACTTTGTCACCTCTTCCTATTAGCAGTACTTTTGAAAATAACTTAAAATATTTGCAAAACACGTAGTAAGCGTTTGAGCAAACTCTTAAAGCTGTTTACTAGCAGAAAGAATCATATGAACGAACATAATAGTATAAGGATGGAGGGGACAAGTAGAGAAATTAAGGTTCTTAGAACTATTGGATGATTATTCTGTTATTGTCTGAAACCCTCATTATTATAGATTATGAGTCCAGATTTTCTATTCTGTAATGCTTACACAGATAGATAGTAGGGTCAGCTCTTGTATTTGCAGTCAACTTGTTTTCTAATTAAAATGTTTTGTATTTGTCCTCCTCCTCTCTGAGATTGGGACTCAGACCCTGGTAATCTGATACTTTTGCTCATTGGCTTGGTGCTCTACCACCTGAACCACAACTCCAACCCCATGTTTTTGAAATTTCAAATAGAAATGTTATTTAACTCTTGGAACATACTAGTGCTTGGTGGCTTGAAAGATTGAAAACTGATAAAGGAACAGGTAACCCCATGTGATTCAGCCATACAATTGAAGTATGTTTGTTTTCATTATACATTTCAGAGTGGGAAGTGTTGCTTTA
>NW_027205089.1:0-17629 GCF_024711535.1 Dipodomys merriami | reverse complement strand
AAAGTAGAATGATGAGCTGTACATTTTCAACGCAAAAGTGATGATCACCCCCTGCAATTATTCTCAGTGGAAAATCCTTCCTATACATTTTACTGGCTTAGATTCTACTCTGTGCTTTACCATTATCAGGAAGGGTCACACTGTATTGAACTACAATACAGCAGCAACCTTAACTGCCTTTGAAATTTACCTCCAATCTTGATACCAAGGTCAACTCCACATCTCTAATCACATAGTGGATACCTGAACTTTCCAAGCTTGGTTAAAATTACAGCTATCATTGCTCATTGCCAGTGTTAAAGTTCTCACTCCATTAGATTTATTGTGTATAATCTAATATTTCCAACATTGCCTTAGATGTTGGTTGTTGATATAGAGCTTTTAGTTTGCATTGATTTATAGATTTAGTGATGCCAGTTGAACTGCATATATTATAATGTAAGTAATTTGATGTTTTGACATATTAATTTAATTTTGTCAATACACATCACTCACAAAAGTTTCTTTATATGTATTGGTATTGCTTTATTGTGAACTTCCTAAAAGCCAGTCATAGGGGTACATGTCCTAATCCCATCACTTCTGTCACTGAGATGAGGCTTGAAAGGTCCCAACCACTTGGGAGTTCATAGTGAGAAGGTTTCTACAATGAAGGGTGAGAGAATAGCAAAAAGAGCAAATGAATCTTCCAACTGATTTGTTACATATTCTTTACACTTAGCCAGTAAGACACCATAATAATGTTTTTATGACTTCTTACCTACTCTTTTCCTGTTCTGATATGTTTAATTTATGGATCTCTAAGAAATCATATAAGAATCATATAATAAATCTATAAATCATATAAAAACATAAAAATAGTTTGTTAGGGATATATAACCTAAAAGGAATAATTTCAGGAATGTATTAAACACATAAAATGTAATGCACACCTAAAATTGTCTCTTTATTTAAAACTTCAGCAGATGTAGTTTATTTATTCTGATAACAAAGTTTATTAACTAAGTTACAACAGTATTCCAAATGGAACACAGAACTAGAAACATGAAGGGTAGCACTAAAGAATGCTACTGCTACCACTAATAGAGTAAGAATAAAATTTAGGCAAAACTCCTTCAGAGTAAAAGCCACAGGACAGCCCAACATTACTTTAATTGTTTCATATGAAGAAAAGACCTTTTTTTGTAAAGACAAATTTTCACTGATATTAACATCAGTTGGGTATATATTTCTTAAGGCTTTCAGGTAAGATGCTGTGACTATGTTGATGGAAGCTGACTTCTTTGGGACTTACTATACAATGTGCAGTCCCCATTCTAAGCACTGCACCTGCATTAGGGTAATTTTAGTGCTCATGATAGTTCTTCCAGTTAGGAAATGAATTAAGTGTTTTATTAAAAACAGAAGTCAGCAACAAAGCCAAACAAATTTCCCAAGTACCTAATACTGATCAATTGTAGACCCATAATACAAATCCAGGTTTCTACCAGGCATATCTGAGGATATGCTGTAAGTTTCACATTCATTACCTTTCAAAATGTATGGAGCAGATGATCCCACATTATCTTCCTAATTATGGTTATAATGGCAATAACATTGCTACAGAATACACATATTTTTTAAATGAAAAAGGTGTGGGTAATGACATTGTAGGTGATCTTTATACAAAATAAAGCCTGAGCAAAAAAGTAAAGTAAGGAGCTGGGAAGGTGGCTCAGTGATAGAGTGCTTGCCTTGAATGCATGAAGTCCTCGGTTCAATTCCTCAGCACCACATAAGCAAAAAGAAAAAAAAAGTTTGAAGTGGCGCTGTGGCTCAAGTGGTAGAGTACTAGTCTGAGCTGAAGAGCTGAGGAACAGCACCCATGCCCAGAGTTCAGGCCCCACAACCGGACCCCCTCCCCATAAAAAGAAAAATAAAAGAACCTAGTTCCCAAATTTAAGTCATAGTACTAACACTCATATACCATATATATATATATATATATATATATATATATATATATATATATATATATATATGGTTCCTAAAATATACAGTGAGTTAATTTGCCCAATCCTGGTCATAGATTAAATATGAGGTGTCAAAAAGTATGTAAGTCTGAAATGACTCCAAGTTATTTTGACAAGAGAGGTGGAAGTGTTATCACTTAATGAAATAGTAATGAGGGATTGGTTTGTAGATAGAGATCAAAGCTCACTTTGGGATCTTTTGAGTTTGCTCAAATCAGTAGCTAGGAGTTGTCAGTTGACAGAATGCTATTAAGGACTTGAATTAAAGAAAACAGAGCTAGAGAAAAATACAGAAATAATTACTGTGCTCAGTAGTAACAAACATGAGAAGAAATATTACAGAGCTAAGCCCTGGGATACACAAATATGTAAAACATGACAAATGAAGAAAAACAGTAATAAATATGTAATGCAGACTTATATGGGTAGGTATTTTTCATGTTTAAGGGCTATCAAGTGATTGTGTGATGACCTAAAATTTACGACATTGGTAAGGTCAACTATCCCTTGGGCCAACCATAGCTAAAAGTTTAAGTAAAACGGGGCCACAATAGTGTGTATAGTGTGTCTTGATTTACCAAAGTGAAAATAGGCCAATATTTGGAAAGCCACTTTTTGGACATGTGATTGGAGTGGCAATTACTGCAGTTTGTTCAAGTGTTAGTAGACAGCTACAGGTTTAGCACAATCAAGAAATCTTTCAGGGATCTGGTAGATTTTCTCTCTGTCTTCAATTTCCCTTTTTTCGTGAGAGCTAAAATATCATTATTGGAACCCTGTTCAAATTGTGCCTTTGGCAAATTAACAGATAGTCAGTCTATCACAAGCCCAAATATAAGAGAATGGGAACAGGTCTACATTGAGCACTCACAGTCGACGAGTCTCTGGACTTTCTCAGGAAGAGACTTCTGCCATTGTGGGATGGATAGGGCTGGATAATATGTAAAATAGACACCATATATTGAAAGTATTCTGCTATGTTGACACTTGAGATATCGGATGTTTTATCTGCATTGTATTGATTTCTATGAATCAGTTAATCAGATTCTTCATACCATATGATTTTACTAGATTAAAAATGCATGCTTATTGCATTTCCTTTGTATAACATATAGTATGTTTTGAAATTTGGCATAAAACATTCGTCTTTTCATTTAGTTATTTTTAATATGGATTACTCCAGTTCTCAAGAGTAGGGAAATGCCCTGGAACTTCGTAATTTGATGTCATATGTAATTATTTTTATTTTTATTTATTGTGTATTGCAGCACCCATCTTTCTAATAAATATGTAATCTATTCAATTTTGAAAAGTACTGCTGTACCTCCCACTTATTTGTGGCATTTCTGAAATCCAAGTTCCTCTGTGTGTCAGGGTGGATACTTTTGCCTGTAACAGTTTTGTTATTGAATACATAACATGTGGCTACTTAGGGAACAAAGGATGTGAAGCTACAGGATCCCGCAAATGAACTTCCAAGACAATTCAAGGGCAACTCATGTACTCTCTGTGTAGGTGAATAAGAGCATAGAAAAGAAATTTTCTACATGAAAGTGACTGAGATTGTGTGCACATAGGTGTTCACTTATTTATCTGTTGCTATAGTTTTACATATTCACTATTATTAAACGATATTTCATATATATATGATATATATATATATATATATATATATATATATATATATATCATATATATATATTATCACAGTTTCCAAATCCAGAGAACCACATCCATGGGCATCGCTTTCCTATGTTCCTCTTTGGGTAATAAGAATGAAACCTGGTATTGTCCTGTGGTAGAGAAATAACTCAGAGTTTCAAACATTTTTCTTTCAATATGCTGCTTGCTCCTAACTCTAAAAATAGGAAGTCTGTTAATATGTAATACATGTTATAATATATTTGAAATATTATATAATGTCTAATATATTCTATATTATAATATATTATATATAATAACTGACAGTAATATATATTTATAAAGAAAAATACAACAATCATATCGATGTCCATACTTTCCTAGCCATGATTAGGTTCAGTAGAGTTAGGTGCATTACACCTCAACAAGGTAAGTCTGCTGAAGTTCTGATGACCTTGAGCTAGATAAGGAGAATTTCTGTAAAAGGAGCCTCTTTTCAGTTATGAGAAAAGATAAGTTTTTCTTTTGTTTTATTTTTTTGTTTTTATTTAGGCCAGACAGCAGGCCTGAACTCTGGGCCTGGGCACTGTCCCTTCAATTCAAGGCTAGTGCTCTACCACTCGAGCCATAGCAGCACTTCTGGCTTTTTCTGCTTATGTGGTCCTGAAGAATCGAACCCAAGGCCTCATGCATGCAAGGCAAGCACTCTACCACTGAACCGCATTCCCAGGCCAAGTTTGGAAGTTTTTGAGAAGAGGTATTTGGCATTTACTTTGCATCCTTGATTAGTAAAGAATAGATATCATTTTGCTCCAAATTTTGTCTCCTTTTATGTTCCCTAAACAGTTACACATGATCATCATTACATCGTATATATTTAAGTCCTTCTTTTATTTCTTTTATCATTATTGTTTCTTGTTGTTGTTTTGCTGATCCCAAAGCTTGCACTCAGGGCCTAGGCATTGTCCCTGAGCTCAAGACTCTTGCTCTACCACTTGAGCCACAGCATCACTTCTGGCTTTTTCTGCCTGGGCTTGCTTTGAATCATAATACTCGGATCTCAGCCTCCCGGTTAGCTAGGATTACAGGTGTGAGACACCATTGCCCAGCAAGTTCCTGTCTTTCAGTTATTATTCTAAAAGCCTCCTATCCAAGGTCACTCCTAAGATAGTAAATGAACCTATGCCAATAGTTCCTTTATACTCTCATCTCCTGTTATGGCTATGGAGTCTTTTCCATCGTATGCTGAACCTAGTTCACTGTTCTCTTCCTAATCCATGATTCTGGATGTATTTCTAATAATTACCTAAATCTTGTGGCTCTAAACCCTAAATTATTCAACTATTAATATCATTTAATTTTTTTCAATATGATTGTTGTTTTGCACAAATCTGAGCTTATATTCGCCGCTTGCATCTACCTCTTGGCATGAGCAGAGCCTGGGCCAATTCTACCTTAAATGCAAGAGGTTAGCCAAAGAATAGACTACAGTATTCCTGCCTAGGAGTCAGGACAAGTAGAGTGTCTGAAAGAAGCAATGCATTCCTGACATGAGAAGGGGTGAGAGAGACAACAGCCTAGAGAGCAAACTGGCAGTCACAACATTTAACAACTTCTCCTTTGGGGAAACTGACCTCCTGCAAAGTGGCAGTGAGATAACTTACCTAGTGAATTTTCTTATGTGAAGGAAGTTGTCATGTCTCACTACACTACTCCCTTGTAGTCAAAGAAAGGGTCATTCTTTTGTGTCCTCGTTAGGCCCAGGCTCAGTTTATCTCCATCTTAGATTTTGCTCAGACTCTATTCCTACCAGAAAGTCCCTTATGAGGACGAAACTGTGATCTCTTGGCTTCTGACTGGTCCTTTCAGACCTGAGGCCACTTTGAGTTTTCAACTTGTTCCTTCTGACAATGGGAAAGCTCATTCTCTGAATTGTGCCCTAGTATCAAATCTCTTCAGAGAATGACAGATTCTGCCTGAGGGATTTAGTTTCTCCATTTCCAAAGAGGCCAATTAATATCTGATTCTGAGACTCAGGTGGAAGTCCTTCACCAGATCCTCCAAGCTGGAGTGGATGTTAGCTCAGACTCCAAGCCATCCTCATATTTCTCCAGCTCTTTCTCATGAACCAAAAGTTTACAGGAGTTTAGTTCAGAACCAAGGAGAAATGAGAGTAGTAGAAAGCCCATTGGCAGGGTGAGGAATTAGAAACTTTGGATGAAAAAAAGGGCTCAGAAAATGTAGGATCACTCACATCATTTGGGAATCACATCATAAGATTTGGGAATAAAAGTAGTAAATTACTACCTAAATTAGTAACTCCATTACTCTACATTACAAGTGTTCTGTCAAAATTTAGCTGTCCTAGCTCTATTTTGATCAGGAAAAATGGAGCACATTCTTTCTTCACTAAGTTCTACTGAGTATCTTTATCCATACCCCAGGTTGTTCTTACTCTCTACTTCTCTGTTACTTTTCTTTGCTGGATTCAATAAATGACATTTGAAAGGGTTAGCATCTTCCGACATGTACTTACACTTTCCTCTAATCCATTTGTTATAAAGTAAAACAAATTATGGGGAAATGTATAACTATGGGACATTTTCTTCCAAGGCATATTTATTTGATTTTATTAAGTATTATTTTAATAGTTTCATTGTGAAAACTTGAGGAAAATATTTTACTATTGGCAGTAATTAGTTGCACACTTTTTTGTATTTTTCCATATCTGTGTATTTGTTAAGCTTCTAACATCGTCTTTAACCCCAACTGTTGCCTTCTTAAAATTGTTTCAAATTATATACTATATATGATGGTATTTTATGTGTTCATTGATATATTTAAATTTTGATCTAATATCCACATATTATAGGATATCTTCAACCTATTGTAACTGGTCTGAAAATCAATATGGACGTTCCTCATTAAAGCAAAAACACAATGCCACAAAATCCAGTGAAATTAGGATTAGTTATATATTCACAATATTTAGCAATGATGCAGTAGAAACATTCACCTATCATATACCAGAACATGTTTATAGCTATGAATAGCCCATTTTTTTCATTCCCTCTTTCTGGTGCATCTAGGTTGATTACACAGCTTGGTTGCTATAGAATATTGCTGCCATGAACATGAATGTTCATGTTGATTTATATTCCTTCAATATGTATCCAATTGTGGTAAAGGTCAACATATCTAACTTTTTGGTCTTGTGTAAACTTCCATTAAAATATCCCTATGGGTTGCACTAGTTTACAATGCCACAAAACCAAATATAATTCCTGATTTATTCCAACCTATCCAGCAGTTTATTTATTTGAGTGATAATAGCTATTCTGGTGTGTAAGATAGGATCTCAGTGACTTTCCTCTTTATTTTACTTCGTATTTGCTATGTGGATATGAATCTCAAAGATTTCATTTATATATTAAACACATTTGTACTTCATTCCTGATAAGTGTCTTTCTTTTCCTTTTGGTATTTCATCAATTTTTAAGATTTATAATATTTCATTTTTTTCTATTACAAATACTCACTTTAGTTAGTAAAAAGATTTTTTTTCATTACAGTGGTGCACAATTAACTAAAAACAACAGATTGTACATTTATATCACTGGATGTTTTTGTTTGTATTTACAACCAGGAAATGATTTCAATAAAGGTACTGACTTCTTTCACTGATATTCTGAAAGTATAGTATCTCATATTGGCCTAAACTAATCTCTGAATTAACAATCACAGCATGGACCACCACAGTCTGGGCTAAGTAAAACCACTAACACAGCAAAAACTGGATTTAAAGAGAGCAAAAGGTTACATAAAAGTTAGAAGAAAGGCATCACCTTCATGAAGCAAATGTTGAAGTTCACAAGCAGACCTTAGGAACCTGAATATCAAGAAGATCAAAGGAAAAAAAGTATTTAGAAGAACAACTTTCGAACTCCAGATTGGGGAGGTGGGACAAACAATAGATACCAAAACTCAATGCTGAAGGGAAGGAGTGTTTTATTCCAAAACTCATCTGTGTCTGACTCTCTCACACAACACACACACACACACACACACACACACACACACACACACACACACACACACACACACACACACACACACACGAAAACACACACACACACACACCTAGTGAGAGGTCTTTGCCAATGTACAGGCATTCTGGACTGAAAGTACCCATTGTAAGTAGACTTTTACTGAAAGTTAGAACTCAGGTTCCTGGAAAAACTGTGAAATGTCATAATAATGTTCTGCCCATAACTTCCCTAGCAATAGCCATCAACAAATGAAAGAAAGTACCTAAACCTACAGTTTTTTTATTTTTAATTTTTTTCTTTTTATTGTGAAAATACTGTACAGAGGGGTTACAATTACATAGGCAAGATGATGTCTTATCAAACATTGTAGACTCCACCTTTGTTTCCCCCTCCCATCCCTTCCCATCCTCCCCTTGCTTCCCCATCAAATTCTCCTCCCCCCTCCCTCCATCAAAGTTGTAAAATTCGTTTTTCTCCATAAGAACTTGTACATCTCATTGTTGCAATGGGTCCACTTGTATCCCTATTTAAACGATTTGTTTTTTTTTCCCTTCTGCTCCACAAATTATTGCTTATTGCTTAGCCTGCACTCGCTAGCCAATAAGATTGTTATAAGATTACCCAGTTAACTGAAGGGTCAGGGCTCTCAACTCTGACCCACTGCAATGGTGAAAGTTGTGAGTCCAGGCTCGACCTTGCAATAAATGACTCTAATGTGCTCACATGAGAACTGGCTCCATGGTGGTCTTTGGGGATCCTTATCTAAGCGCAAGACTAGTGTACACAGAGGACCCCAGGGGCAGCTGTATCTGGGACAATGATGCTTTTTTCCTCTTCTTTTTAGATAATCAAGCATGGTGTTGCAGTTGTCTCCACAGCTGCTCCACACCTGAGCAGGAGGAAGGAAAGGATGACTTAGAATGCAGGGCGGTCTTGTGTACCCCTGGCTTTCTGTGTAAGAATGCAGTTTGTGGTCCCCTAGGCAGGGGTGGCCAAGCTGAAATGGGGGTATGCTTTGCCTGGAGGATGGCATCCTGTAAGCCCTGCATGCATGGTGAAGCAGCCTGGAAAGCCCTGTGAGCATCTCCATGATGGCCTCTCAGTGACTTGGAGAAGTTGACTCCTGAAGTTGGACATGGCAGGAGGCAGGATGAGAGCAGGAATCCAGAAGATGGGAGAGGCACAGAACCAAATGCACCTCTGCATTGAGATTCCTTGGCCATTCTAAGGAGGTTCACAAGCCACACGTGGCGGCCACTGCACAGGTCTCCAGAGGCCCTATTTGTCTGGGAAGCAGTGCCTGGTCCTGATCCAAAGCAGGAAATTCCCCAGTGGTCCTGAGCTTGGCTGGGCTGGAGCAGAGCCTACCAGCCATGCTTCCTCTGCCCTGCTGTGTATAGCTCTCCAGTAGCTGCCCAGGTTCCAACACAAACAACAGGCCAGCTCCTTTTTGCAGGCTGAGGCTGTGCTGACAATTCCTGGTGCCGGCATCAAGGCAAGAGCGAGGCCTAGCCCACAGGAGAGCTGGCCCTCACTTCCAAGGGCATCGAGAGAGGCATGACAACAACAGGTCCAGCCTTACTGTCCTCACTGGCCATAGAGGTTACCTATAAATCCTTGTGTTTGTTCTAGAAATTCTTCAGCCACTGGTTGTCTCATTTTTCATTATCTGTTTGGGTGGGACTCGAGACTTCTTCCTCTCCTCACCAAGCAAACAGGCCATAGCAAATCCACCCCAAATTGCACACCTCACAGACACTCTCCAGAACTCAGCTGCCTTTAGGGCTGCTGCTGCATGAGCTGTTGGCCCACTGCCTCTTTCTCCCTTCACAGCCTCCGTCAGGGCCTCCCCACCATCCTCTCCCCACCGCCCTCAGCACCAACCAAAGCTCGGCCTCCCCTTTGGCCTCCTCCCTCTCCACACAGCCCCCATCCCCAATCCCAGCAGGGCCAGTGCTCTAGGGAAAAGAAATGTAGGCCTGGCGCAGCAGAATCAACGTTGTCACAGTGTGCAGCTTGCTGAGAATTCCAGGCAGCATAGGTCTCTGATCACTGTCTTTCACTTCAATTACACATGTATTAATTGTATTAATTTGGTATTCAATATTGGGTCTCATAACTTTTTTTTAAGCCTTTGCAGAATAGCTGGTAGAAATATAGTCCCAAATTCGTATTGTCTCTTGTTTAATTCTTTCGAGATTCAGAGATATTTTAAGTAGATATAATCATCATAAATTCTCAATTACATAACAGAGTGTTATTCAGAAAACATTTGCTTATGCATCTGTCATCAATTATTTACAAAACTAGAAACTTTTAAAGCTTCAAATATTATAGGAAGATCTTTGATTCATGTTGAATGGATGTGAGTAGGTTGAGCAGTTGCATACATTTGTGTGTGTGTGTGTGTGTGTGTGTGTGTGTGTGTGTGTGTGTGTGTGTGTGTGTGCGCGTGTGCATGTGTAGGGGTTATATGTATCATTGAAATCAAGGACAGGAACTTTTTTCCTTTTATGGTGTTTCTTTGTTGGTAGTAGGCTCTGATTTCTTGCTTTTGCCTGATGTGCACATTCCAACTCAATTTTCAAATAAACCTTCTTATTTAATATTGAGCATATAGTGCTCTGATATTGCTTTGTCTTTAGTTTGCAATCTAGGATCTCTTTTTCATCTTTAACTATTAACATTCAATATAAATTTTACCTCCTGACTGATTTCCCCTTTAATTTGCATCTTGAAATAAGTATTATAAGACCTTTGATCTCTGTATTCATGAAGAAAAAACATTTTGAATTTTCTGTTTAATGTAATAATACCGGGACACATTTGTTAGCAACAAGATCTTAAAATTTCTTATGTAGGTTTAGTTTAAAATACCTTCCTCCATGTTTTTAATATAGGGAGACAAACTTCCTAGTATCAATGATAACTGTTTTATTCATTAAAATATCAGATAATTTATAATTTTGAATATGTCTAGTGGCAAATGAATACATTTGCTTAATAAATTTGCTTGATAGACCCATGCACAAACATATCACTCATAGGGGCTCAGAAGGTGGATCAGTTGTAGACAGCTCACCTTGAATGCACGAGACCCTAGGTTTGATTCCTCAGTACCACCTAAGCAGAAAATGGTAGAAGTGGTACTGTGGCTCAAGTGTTAGAGTACTAGTCTTGAGCTGAAGAGCTGAGGGATGGCAACCATGCCCAGAGTTCACCACTACCGACAAGTTAAATCAATAAATAAAACTCATACTCAAGTACATTAATTTCAAAGGTTAATTACCATTTTAATTAGGGGCAGGGTGCCAAGATATAGCAGACCTTTGTCACAAAGATTTAAGAGGATTCAACACCTGACAAGTACTAAAAACAAAAAGTAAAAATTTTGCTCTGACAACAACGTATAGAATCGCCATTCAAAGAGAAAAAGGCACTAAGAATGACTTTTTATATTATTTCTTAAGATATTCTGGCTCTACATTAATTATCATATAATTTGACCTTCAAAAACTCCAGGTGGGCCTGAGTCTTAAGGGCCTCTACAAAAACTGGAGGACAGAATCATCAACCTGGATTTTTCAAATTGTTTTGGTTAAGGTAGTGTACATACAGATCACCATTTTATAAGTCACTAATGAGTTCACTTCTTGCTTGACAATCTCATAACTTTGCTCTGTCTCTGATTTTCCCTCCTGTCCCTGTCCACAAGAGGTATAGGTCATTGTAAATATAATCTCTACAGAGTACAACTGCTGCATTTGTTTCCCTGTTCTCCTTGAATTTCTGTGGCTCCTTCAATGTCCATAAAATGATAAACAAGAACAAAAAAATCCTTAGTGTTTTGAATTCCTGGAATTCATTTCAATATAAATACCAGTAGTGTTATGAGAGTGTCAGACTCTATCTACCCATCCTGAACACTTACACTTCCTGCACCCAGTCTTAACTCCCACTGGATTCTAAGGTCCACAACGTAATTCTTTTCTCTTTCCACACAGGAAGAACGAGTGTCAGAAAGATTAAGTAACTTACTGGAAATACTGGGCTGAGCATAGTGGCTCAGATCTGAAGATCATAGTTTGAAAATAACTCAGGTTGACATATCCGTTACATGTTTATCTCAAGTTTGAGGCCACCTGGAGAGCAAAGTAACCCATCTTAGGTACAAGAGTCTGGCTATACAGAGCCACAGAGAGAAGTTGGAAGAGCATCAGCAAATGCTCTTGCTCAATTCTAGGGAGTGGCTTGATGCCAGCTAAGTAAGGTATAGCTGCACCAGGGAAGGGAGTAAAACAGGAGTGGTTACAATAAAAGCACTGGTCTGAAGCCTCAAAATAAGGACCCCAGTCTGTATGGACCAAAAAGTCTCTAGCATGAGGTTCTTCTTAAATTAACAAGCACGATTTTAGATTTTTGCAGAGTGGGATGGTGTATAGTTACAGGCAATGTCTGCTATATCAAGTAATCCAGTCTGCTCTTTCACATGTTACACAGTAGCCAGGTTTTAACACAAATGAGGTTGTTCAAATTATACTTTGACTTTTACCTCTCATGAATCAAAATTCTGTCAAATGATTTCTGATTTCCAGATGTTTACACAATATTTCTCATGAATTTTTCTACAATTTTGTCTTTATTATTGATGTTCATACTAATTTTTGTTGTTGTCTTTTGTGTATATACCATTTTTAGGGGTTGAACTCAATGTTTAATGGTCTTTGTTGCACTTTTTGCTCATGGCTGATGACACACTATTCCTTGAGCCACATCCTCACCTTCTGCTTCCTGCTGTATAATTGGAGATAAGTTTTCACATTTTTGTCTGTTTGGACTGGTATTGAACTAAAATATTCAGGTCTTAGCCTCCTGAGTTTCTATGATCCTACACATGAACAGCTAACACCAGACTTTCCTATACTGTTATTTTAATTATGTGTTAGAAGAAAGTGGAAGTATACTTGTGTTAAGTGTGCATTTTTCAAATACAAGTTTGAATCTACTTGATATAATGTAATTGTTATCAATTTTAAGTTAAATCAATGAATATTACACATTCCAAAGAAATATAATTGAAAACAATAGGCATAATTGTTTTCTTTAAACAAGTAATAGAACTATGAATTTCTTTCACTTTGCAATTCATGTTTTATATAACTTTAATTAGCAGACTTCCATAACTAGAAGTAAATATATTAATTTTATACTAAAAGAAGCAAAGTGATTATAGTTAAGAATATATATTTCATCATAGCCAGAAGGTAAGTTTTTGTGCATTCTCACTATAAAGAAATATTACATGCATAAATTAACGGATATGATGTAGCTTGATCTTTAAACAACATATAAATGAATGGGATTACCACTCCATACTTCATTTCAAATTCAGCCTAGGCAGGAAAGTCCGTGAGACTCTTATCTCCAATGACCGACCAAAAAATTGGCTGTGGCCCAGGTGGAAAAGCACTAGTCTTGAGCTGAAGACCTGACGTACATCGTCCAGGTCAATAGTTCAAGCTTCATGATCGACAAAAACTAAAAATAAACAGTTACAAATAAACAAATATTTTGGCATAAATGTTAAAATATATGTTATAAAAATGTTTAAACCCTCACTAGATATAATAGTTTACATAAATGTAAAATATTGTTTTCTGATATTAGTAGTCATTGAATCAATTGTGTAAATCTCACATTTCTCACTCAATTCATATTTGTGTGTTTATATACGTATATGCCATAAGTATAATTAACTGATATGTGATAGGAAGTGCTGTTTTAGGAATTTTCCTTGGCATTCTATCATTAATCCTTCTACCTTAAAATAAATGTGCCCTCCAACCTTGTCAGAGTTTTCATCTCATTGAAGCAGAAAAGAATAAATCATAATCAGTTTTTGGAACAAGTGTAACATTGTATACGCATTTCACTTAGTTTAAGAAACAAAGTATTCAAGTCATCTTAACTGTACCACTAATAACAAAATGTCTTCGGAGCTTTTCAGTCTCTTAAGAGATGAAAACCTTTAATTATACATCTATTTTTTCTGCCTAAAATCCTATTCCTTAGTAAGATCTTTTGTGTAACCATGTGTTCCTGATCAGAAGACAGAAACAAAGGCAATAATGAAAATAGCCAAGGAAATATTTAAAACAATTATAAAACAATTGCAAACACTCCTGTTATCACCAGTTTCAATGAGAATATATGTTGAAATATCACATTTTTGTTATCATTTAAAGAGCAAAAATTACACTTTAATTAGCAATGAAGAAGGGAACAGAAAACTGAAGACAGCTTGACTTTGAACAATCCTAAATAAGCAAGATGGATTTATCTTGTTTTTCTATGTAGTTGCCAAAATAATAGAGAACAACACCCAAAGGCAAGAAAACACCTAAGCCAAAGCAGTAAGCATTTGTCTATAAAATAATGGTTAGGGTGAACAATAAGAAATATAAAATCCTTTATTAAAATTTTACATATCTGGACTAGGATTTCTCGTGTTGAATAAGAGGAAAGGTATGAAATATTTCAAGATTGTTTGACTATTCCCCAAGATTATTCTTCTTTATCAGCTATAGAAATGCAAGTAGCATTGGTTACTCTTAGTATCATGCTTGTTTATATTTAGAAGCATTATTTGTTGCTGTGTTATAAGCTGCAAATACTTGAGTATTAATAAAGAGTCATTTTCTAAGAGAGGAAAGTTGCTGTGTAAACAAACCTAAAATATCAGACTTAGCATAGTGGAAACTATTTTCTAGCTGTATCATAATCTGTAGGTATAGATTTTGTTTCACATTGTTCCAGGGGACCCATTTTTGTTAACTTCTTTTTCACCATCAAGTGATCCTATAACATCATATAGTATCCAGGGATTGCTGTATCTTTCCTGGATTCTCTAATTTCTGTTGGAAAGTTAGGAAAGATAGAAAATTGACTTACTGTTCCTGTTTTACCTTATTTTTTATTACTTTACAAACTGTAAATCAAAGTGACATAAATCATCTTTATAATATTAGAACACAGATTTCATTTCTATATTCTTACCCTAGCCTTCTACATAACTTTGGTACTTAATGATCCCCAAAGGAGAAAATGCAGATAGGGAAATTCTTATTTAAATATTATTTAGAATTTCAAGACTTCATTAATGCAAGACCCTTAGTAGTATATAGATCATACATGTGTACAAAGCTGGTGGCAAGTTTTTCTTATTCTCGAAAAGTAGAACATGTGGTATCCTTGTAGTTGCATCAGAAAAAGGCTGTAGTTGAGTTAGTTTACTAAACCAAATCTGCTGTAAAATATTTCTAAAAGTTAATTGGCTTGAATAATTCGTATTTTCATTTTACAGTTCTAAAGGACAGAAATCTAAAAGAAGTCTCACAAGATTAAAATTGAGCCACCTACAGAGCTAAAATATTTTTCAGATGATTCTAATGGAAAAGGCATTTACTTCCTGTCCCACTTTCCAGAAACTTCAGAATCTGGAGTGTTGTCTTTTCCTTTATCTTCTAATGTAGCATCTTTACATCTTACTGATGGTTCTTACCTAATGATGTCCCTCTCTAACTACAGCTGGAATTTTTGAGTATACTTTTCCCATCTGATGATAATTATTCAAATTTGTATTCCTTAGGTAATGAAAGGTGATTATTTTACAAACTTTATAAAATGTAAATCAACATTTGATGGATTAGATATTTCGGGACTATAGATATTTTGGGAAGGTATTTTACTGCCTACCACAATGAGTGTGTAAGCATTCTTTCTACTATAACCTGTTATCCTTTCATTAATTTTGAACAACATATTTCTTCAATGAAATATAACTAAAAAAATTTAGTTCCTGAAAGCATTTAATCCTGATTAAAAATTGTCATGTACTAGAAATCTTAAATATTAGACAGCAGTTTTGACATTATCACTTTTTGTATATTCTGCTTACAATCTTCCTTTTCAAGAGCATTTGATTGTTATTATTTTGGAATTATGATTAATAGTTATTTGACAGCTATTTTTAAAGAATGTACCACCAATCTTCGTTCTCTTCTTCTAACTTTTTTATGTCTAAACTATTTCTGAAAGAAACACAGCTATTTGAATTACATGAACTGCTTATTGAAGTGTGGAGAGGAAAAGAAGAAAAAAGATGTCCCTGTGTGTATGTCATGTTGAAAATGTACCTAAAAGCTATTTATCTTAACATCATATATTTTTTCATTTTGTTTAGATTCAGATAAAATTTAACCTCTCAACTCACACAATGTTAATGCAGTCATTTCATGCCTCCCAAAAGCAAACAACAAATTACCATATATTTTAAACTTTTTTAATTTTTAAAATTTTTATTTATTTTAAAACATTATATTTTTAAAAAATTCGCAAAAGCCAATGGTATTAAACATTTAGAGTTGTGATCAGACTCTATTGTTGAAGCCAGAAAGGGAAAAAAATCATGTTTTCCTTCTTGCTTGATTCACTCTGATTTACTTCATCTATTTCTGAAATAATAAAATTCTGGATTTGAAGCCTTTTGCTTGATATCCACAATGTCTAATTCTTCCTTTATTAATAGGAGAATTTGGAGAAAGGATGATAATTCTCACTAGAAAAAGGAGAAGAGGAAAAGAGAAGTGAGAAATCAAGATATTTTGTTCTTCCTCATCTCAATCACAAGGTCTGGATAATGATTGTGGATATTAGATATAGTGCTCTAGAGTGATTAAACACATTTATAGAAAAAGTTAACCCCTCAAGTGATCACATACAGAATGCTTATTTATTAAAAAAATGTAATAGCATCAAACAGAAATGTTATCTATTTGTTTAGTACTTGTTCAGTTTTTCTTAAATTCTGATGTACTGTAGTCAACTATCATAAAGGTATACAAGAATAGTAAGAAACTAATATGTTAATATCATATTCTAATATTAGCTTAATTCTTGCTGTATTTGAGTTTTGCCTCAATTTCACATGCTATATTCTTCCACTATATAAGTTGAAAGAAGATTCCCTCTGGAAATATGCTATTTTTATAGCTAAGGGAAAAGAAGTTAGCTTTTAGGCACAGACAATGAGATAGAAATCTTCCCCCAGAAATAACCTTTCACCACTTCTGGTTCATTTTTGTAAGCTGAAGTAAGTCACAAGACCCATCTTGACATCGCAGAGTAGAGGTAAATCTCACCTACAGGAAGCTGTTGCAGGAAAGACTAATATGCCAAGATATGCAACATTAGACGAAGAGGAAAAAGAAGATAACTACAATACAATCAGTCATACATGTCATCACCTGTCTCTGCAGGTAGGAAGCTATTATGTACCTTTGTTTCTAAAACTACTGAGATCTTCAAATCATGTCTTATGCTTGTATATTACTGGAATTCGAGAACATCTTGATTCTGAGACAGCATAAAATCTCAAAGAAAGCTGGAGTAATCATTTCAATACTGCATTTTGTTCTGCTAGGACATTAAACAATTTTATATGCAATACTTTATAGTAGTAACTTTTTTTCCAGAACTGGATTTTGTTAATATATATGACTATCCACCAGAATAAATGTCTTCATTTATCTGCATCTTGTGCAGACAGCATAGTCAAGTAGATGTGGGAGTTCATCAGTAGCACTTTTTAAAAATGCAAAAAATGTGGACTGGGAGATAATATACATATTTTTCCAACATCACCTTCCACATCCTCTTTCTTCCTTCCTAGTAAACACACCCAATCAATAAAAAGACTTATTTTTTTGGCTCTTGAACTTGAAAGTGGAAGCAGAATGTTATGGATGTCAGAGATGAGTGTTAATGTTTTTTTACATAATAATGTAAAATATTATGTAATAATGTAAAATAATAATGTCACATGCAATAGCCCTGTGTCCTGAAGGTCTTAACACTGTACTTCTCTAG
>NW_027205088.1:0-17640 GCF_024711535.1 Dipodomys merriami | reverse complement strand
ACCAGTGCACTCCATACTAACAGGGCTTACATACTTACTAAGAGCTGGCTATGCTGTCTGGCCCCCTGGGAGTCACCCCCTGTGGGCCCCACCCCCAGGTCCTCCTAAGCTCTCTCTGCCACCAACCAGGCCTAAGGGAGTAGACATTTCCAGGGCACACAGATCCTTTGATCTTATAATTTAATGGTGCTGAGACCTTTCTAAACCTCTGCCACAAAGCCCATGCATCCCCCAAAGATAGCAGTTATAAGGTACCAAAGGGTCCAGCACTCCGTGTCACAACCCACTTCTACACACACACACACACACACACACACACACACACACACACACACACACACAAACACACACATACACACAAAGCCGTCACGGGTAGCTCATGTCTGTCATCCTAGCTACTCAGGAGGCTGATATCTGAGGATCACAGTTCAAAGCATGCCCATGCAGGAAAGTCTGTGAGGCACCTATCTACAGTGAACCACCAAATAGCCAGAGGTGGAGCTGTGGCTCAAGTGTCAGAGCACTAGTATTGAGCACAATAGCTCAGGAACAGCCCCTAGGCCCTGAGTTCAAGGCCCAGTTCTTCTACCTCCAAACACAGACACACACACCCACAGACACACACACACCCACAGACACACACACACACACACACACACACACACACACACACACACACACACACACACACACACACGCACGGACAGCCCAAGTCTTCAGCAGTCTCTGAGAAGAGAACCATGACCTCCCTCCATTAGGATCACATCCCACCCCTGAGAAGGTGGCACTCCGGACTTCAGACCCACTGTAGACAAAACATTGAGCTTCGGGGCTGGGAAGGTGGCTCAGTGGTAGAGCACTTGCCTTGCAAGCCTGAGGCCCTGAGTTCGATTCCTCAGCACCACATAAGCAAAAAGAAAAAAGCCGGAAGTGGCGCTGTGGCTCAAGTGGTAGAGCGCTAGCCTTGAGCTGAAGAGCTGAGGGACAGCGCCCAGGCCCAGAGTTCAGGCCCCACGACCGGACCCAAAAAAAAATTAAAAATAAATAAATAAATAAATAAATAAATAAATAAATAAATAAATAAAACATTGAGCTTCTCACATACCTGGAATGTCTCATATCCCAGCATGGCATTTCCTACTGTACACACTGCTATGCTTTAAACTTAGTCTGTTCTTTATTTTGTTGTTGGTCATGGTGTTTGAACTCTGGGAGAGGGCACTGTCCCTCAGTTCTTCAGCTGAAGGTGAGCACTCTCCCTCTTGAGCCACAGCGCCACTTCCTATTCGCTGGTGGTCCATTGGACATCAAGTCTCACAAAACTTTTCTGCCCAAGTTGGCTTTAAACATTGATCCTCAGATCTCAGTTCCTGAGTAACTAAGATGACAGCCATGAGTTACTGGCAGCCGGCCAAAGAAACTTTTCCATGCCTTTCATCCTATCTCCTCAGCAGACTTAAATCTGAGGACTGCATTTGGATGCACCTTTCTCAGCAAAGTCCATGAGAACTCTTTATCTCCAATTAACCACCCCCAAAAGCTGGAAGTGGAGCTGTGGCTCAAATGGCAGAGTGCTACCTTTAAGCATCAAAGAAAAGGGATAGGACCCAGTCTCCAGTTTCAAGGTTTTTCTAGCAAAGACCCACCCTAGAAAAGGAAGCAGATGGGCACACTGGAGCTCAAAGCTCACACATAATACACAAGACTCCCAGAACAGACCCAATCCTGCTCTGATTCTCTAGATTCTATGTCCTACATCATGGCAGTATTAGATGGGACTGACCATGCACCGTTAGGACGTTCAAGTACAAACTCATACTGAGGATCCCTGAAATTATCAGAGACTCAGGATCTCTCACTGTCCTGCATTGACACTGGGCAGTGAGGTGAGGCCTAGTTATCCAACCACAGGATGTGGGAATGAAAGGATTTCACAGCCAAGGGAATAAGACTGGAGGGCTCTATGTCCCTCTCTCTCGGGAAGGAGAAAAGGGCTGATCCATCCCAGCAATGTTCTTGGGTTGTGTATATTCTCAAAAATAACCCTTCTCAGAGCCCAGGGCCTCCGGTTTTCCCACCAGCCTCTACCCAAGCCTGCCCCACATTCAGTTGGCCCTCTCTGAATCCCAGATCTGCCATCTAGACTAAAGGCTGAGCCAGAAGAGAGATCCACCTTTGCCTGTGAGAATGGCAGACAAGAGGTCCTAGTGTGCCCCCTAGAAGAAGTCTTGGGGCTACATGGGTCCCGATGCCACCCTCATTCCCTGTCTGTCCTGTGCCAGTGGCACACTTACCTCTGTCTCTGGTGGAGGAATGAACACCGGGAGTGTTGTAAAGACTAACTCGGAAATCCTTACCCAAAAGACCACCAGAGACAGTCACCAATGTAACAGCAAAGGAGTCTTTATTGGAAGCTTGAGCTTGGTCCCCCCAGTGTACATGGCAGCAGCCCATGATGCTGAGAGGCCCTGAGTCCATGGATACCACACTTTTTATACATTTTTTTTAGGGAAGGTAGGGCTTTGCGTACATCATAATTTCTTGTAACAAATCACTACAAACCCCAGGAAAATCACAAAACAACTCTATAGTATGATTGGCACACTACAAAGTGGGAAAGGACCAGAAACAAGTTGTTGGTTAGATCAAGGGGGCCAACGTTCTTTAAACTGGTTGGCTTGCACCACAGGGGATTCTCAAGAGGATACGTGCTAAACTGCACAGTTCCTTTTTTAAACAAACACCACCTGTGGCCTGCCTGCAGGGTCACCAAGCACTCCAGCACCTGCCTGCCTACAGTTTTCCCAAGGATTGTTTATATTCCTAGTCCCCTGGGAATTGCTTCTTCTGTTCATTCCCAGGTCAGTTTCATGGTCAGCTGCATAACTCATACCTCATAAGACGCTCCCTAGCTCAAGATGAACTCACCCAGACCTCAGTCTTCTCAGTGTCACCTTCAGATTGATCCCAGGAATGTCCAAGTCCCCAAAGATGTACTGCACAGGCATCCTGTGGCAGATGACAGCCAGATGGTCAATGGTGAACCCAAGGTGCCAGGACTTTTAATAGCCATGTGGCAGGGTCGAAGGCTCTATCACTGATGGCCAAGGTTGTCAGGTGAGGTCATGGTTCCAATGTCCTGACACACTTGACCTGTGATCGTCCTCCCTCTTCATCTTCCTTGCCCTACCCCTCCGCCTTGACACTCCCTCACCCCAAAACCTCCATAGATATTGGAACAGAAAATAAACTTGTGGGGACTGGGGGTGTTTGAAACCTGGTGACACACCCTGAGCCCTAGGGTCTACCCGAGGCTGCTTCCCTCTGCAGTCAGTGACCACAAAGCTCCTGGATGTCATAAAGTATCTGGGGAGTTATTGGCTTGGTCCTACATACTGTGTTTAAGTCTGAAACTGTCCCCACAGAGATTGTGAATGGTTGGCTCCCTTGATCCAGGGACTCCAAACCAAGGCTTGCATGCTCCCTTCTTCCCTTCCTTTTTTCTTTTTCTCTCACCATCCTTCTCTCGCTTTCCTTTCTTTCTCTGACTCCTGGGCCTTGAACTCGGAGCCTGGGTGCTGTCCCTGGGACTTTGTACTCCACCCCAATGGACTAAGGCTTGACCCACACATCCACTTCTGGCATTTTCTTTTGGGTAGTTAGTTGGAGATAAGAGTCTTACAGGCTTTCCTGCCCAGAACTTAAGCCTCGATCCTCCCATCTCAGCCTCCTATGTAGCTAGGGTTACAGGCATAAAGCACAGGCATCCAGCTCAAACCAAGGTTTCTTCATGTGTTATGGAACCAGCACTGGAAATTTTCATTATCTATGACTCCCCCCGTCCCCCAGAGCCTGGCGCACACTGTAACTCTTTGTTGGATAAATAAATAAGCATCTCTCTATGACAATACTACACAAAAGTCCCATCTGATTCTGGTAAGCATCTTGGGTGGGCAAAACCTGATGTAGCTCTCCCACAGTTCTCCCTGCTCCCTCTTCCTGCTCTTCTGGTGCCACCGCACTTAACTCTTTTGGCTCTGAGGAAGTGAGCCATGATGTACTCGCTGGATTCTGAGGCCTCTGGGATGCTTATCTTTTCAAAGATCTCTGTCCAGCGGCTGACCAGCTTTGTGGCACTCAATTCCCCACTCAGGTGTGAACAAGGTTGATGTGAGCTGAACGCCTGGCTCAAGGGGCATACTCTCCACCCACTGGGGCCAGACAGGATGGTCCACCATATCTGGCCCCCAAGTTTCATGTTGCAGAGTAAGAATCCTTGAGGCATCCCAGGTATCTGAATCCCAGAGTCCAGTACAGATGCTAGGAATTGTCTCTGCTCACAGCTGGCAGGCTGGGGATGGCGAGGTCACAATCTCTGCTCCCCACGACATTCTTGACTGTGGTGGCCACCCTAGAGATAGCCGGAGGCTAATCAGTAACTGCTGAAGAAAGGCAGTCAGGGCACGACATTCATAGCAGGAGATCATCTGGCTAGGTAACTCTGCCTGTGCTGCTTTGAACATCATTGTTTGGCAGCTGAAATGGTCTGTCTAATTTGACCCATAATCCCAGGTGTTAGTGGAAATTGCCAACTTCAAGAAAAAACCTTGGAAAAGATGGCATTTAACTTGTCCCAATCAAAATTAAAGGGATCCAAAGTCAGTGGACCCTTTTCCTTCCAGAGAGCCTACAGCAGGTTACAGAAACTGGCATTCAGAGAGCCCTAGCTAACTGCCATGTCCTGATACTGAGCAGGCTCCAGCAGAGAGAACACACTTGCCTACCACTGACCAGCTGGAAACGGCCCCGCCGGGACACAGATTGGAATCTGCAGGACTCCAGGGAGAACTGCACAACAGTGCACTGACCCGGAAGGGAATCCACGCACCAGTGGGGGCATGGAGCCCCCTGCCCAGATGCCCACAGACACCATCAATGCCCTGGGTAAGGTTCCCCTCTCATCCTTTGTCATAGTGAGCCATCTGCCATATCACACCGTTCACCACTTCCCAGACCCTCTTAGCTTCACAGCCCCTTTCCTCCTCCCCCGCATCTCATTCCCTAATTATATTTGGCAGACACATTCCCAAGACTTGAATTAGCTTCAACTGTTCACACAAGAGCAGAGTGTCTGGGTGGAAGAGTGCAGCTGTGGTCACACTCATGAGCATTCTGGCAGAAGACAGAAGGACAGGTGTCCACTCTGGTCTGTGCTCCCACAGGCCTCTTAGTGGAGACCTACACAGGCCCAGCAGCTACAGTTGGCTACAGGAAAGGAGAAGAGGGAGGTGGAAGGAAGTGGAAAGGGAAGCTACTGAAACCTTCTCCAAATATGTAGTGAAATGATGAAGGAGAAAACAGAAATTGTGGCTGGGCTTGTACTGGGCATTCATGAAAAAAGAACAACAAATACACACATACACACAAATAAAATGCTTTGGCTCTTTTTAGAGATGGTGAGTTAAATATATTTTCATTGTTCTCATCTCCCTACTCTCCCAACACACACACACACACACACACACACACACACACACACACACACACACACACACACACACACACACACACACAAATCCAAACCGGTGACAGAAGACTCATCCATGAAGCACTTGCAATGTACCACCTGATCATTCTCCTTCTCCTGAGCACAGTAAGGCTGTACAAGGAGAAATATGATTCTCTCTCTCTCTCTCTCTCTCTCTCTCTCTCTCTCTCTCTCTCTCTCTCTCTCTCTCTCTCTCTCTCTCTCTCTCTCTCTCTCTCTCTCTCTCTCTCTTTCTCTCTTTCTCGCACACACAGACTCAGAGCATTGTCTCTCCCGAGTTAGTTGGTTCCTCATCAGGGAAATGTACAAGCTTGAGCATGGGGGTTCCCTCGTTAGAACCAGGGGATCCTACCAAGGGGAACATTTCTCTAATAACACAGAACCACCCTGCCTCTCCCTTTCTCCAGGGACAGACCCTTCCCATTGAGAACAACCAGCCTTGAGTCCCCATTCACTAAAACCCTATGCTAGGACTCTGGGTGAAGGAGTCCTGAGACAGGTGGCTCCTCAGATCCAGGAGAGAAAACAAAGAAGGGGGTCCCCTGATACCTCTAGAGGGGTGTCTGACCTGGGGTGGGGGCATGGTTGGGGAATTTGATGGGTTCCTAAAGGCTATATACATGAATGGACTCCCTACTTCCAGCCTAGATGCTTCTGGGTGACTTGGTGGATTCTTGAGGAAGACGAGGAGACCAGATGGACCAGGAGCACTAGCAGAGCTGGCAGAGCTGGAAAATGTAATTACCCTGGGAAAACTGTTAACAGCTGGGGTGGGGGGGACAGGACAGGTGTATGTTTGTTGGAGGAACACACTTCCCAAATATTCATCTCCTATCTGACCCCCAGTGCCCTCAACTCCCTACTTGGCTCTTCTGGGACCTCCTCAGGTGAAAGTGTGACTGAGAACAGAGGTCAGACAAGGGCTCCCACAGCAATAAGGGGGCCTATCTTCTGCATCCAACACCCTCCACCCCCAGAAAAAAAAGGAAAAGACCTGAGAGGTGCTGCTACCCACCTCTGACTAAAGCCATCAGGTTCCCACCAGGGAGAGGAAGGGTGCAGATATGCGGCTGTGTGGCTCCCATTGCTCTAGGCCAGGGGCTCTGTGGTGTCCCCTCCTCACCCATTTCTTCATCTCCCCTTGTCCTGGGGACACTGGCCACTAGGGATGGGGGTGGGATCCCAGTGTCGACACCCCCACCCCAGCAACTCGGTCTCATATGGCAGAGCCAGGGAAGACTGTGGGGCACGAGGGAGGTGCGGGTGGGACAGGAGAGGGGAGGCGGGAGGCACAGGTCTGGGTCCACTGGGGGGGGTGACAGGGAGTCACGAGGTACAAGTGTCACGGGGTGTGGGGCCCAAGTGGCAGCCACTTATGTGTGCTGCTGGAGAGAAGCTATAGGCGGCGGCTCCTGGTGCTTGCAGGCCCTGGAGTCTGAGGACTTGGGGCCGGGATCAAGTCAGGGCCGCAAGCAGGTTAGGGCTGCACCATTTCTGCCAGGCAACTGAGGGAGGCACCAAGGATCCCAGCTGGCAGCACCATGTGTGAAATGTGCCCCTGCTGGGAGAGGGTGGGGCCTCTGAGGGTGCCTGGCAAGGCTGTGAGCTTCTTCTGCTCCTCCTCCTCAGCTGCTGCTGCTGCCTGTTCCTCAGCAGCCTCTGCCACCACCTCAGCGGCCTCCTCCCCAGGAGCCACTGCTTCCACCAACACCCCCGCCTCAGCAGCTGCTGTCTCCATTGCTGCACCTCAGCCACCACTGCCTTGCTCCCTCCGCTTTTTCCCTTTGAAAACAAATTATTCTTTGTGATAAGCATAATATGAGCCTCTTCCCTGGCCACCAATGGGACATTAGATGTCCCTTGAATTTGGGCCGCCTCCTGGCAGCCTCTGCCCTACCCTGACTGCAATCGCAGCACTGACTGGGCCCTGAACCTTTCAGGCCATGGAATCTTCCAGGCCATGGCAATTGCAGCCTCTCCTCAGCATAGCATTCCCCACCAACTCCAGTTCCTTCCCCAGGGGAAATTAATCTCCCCTCAGCCCAACCGCTGGAGGAGACTCTCCTCCATCCCCCTCCACTCCACAAACTAAGCTGGTGCATGGTGACCCTCGTGTGTGTGTGTGTGTGTGTGTGTGTGTGTGTGTGTGTGTATGTGTGTGTGTGTTTGTGATTGTGTTTGTGTGTGTGTGATTGTTGGGTATAACTACCACTCAAGGACTCAGAAGATAGCACCCTTTGAAATGACTCAGTACACATCACACTTCGAAAAACATCACAAAGCACCCTGTGTAAAGGACTCAGCACAGAGTTAACTTTGAAGGATTCAGCAGATAGTACCCTGTGTAGAGTACTCAGCACACAGCACTTTTTGAAGTAGGGAGACCATAGCCCTTACTGTAAAGGACTCAGTGCATGACATGTTTTGAAAAACTCAGCATGTAGCACTCTTTCCCAGGTACTCATTACATAACACCCTGGTTTAGGACTCCACACAGAGCACCCATTGGAGGGCTGAGTACGTAGCACACTGTGTAAAACACTCAGTGCACAGCACGCTTTGAAAAACTCAGCATAAAGCACAATTTTGAAGGTCTCAGCACAATCACATTGCGGAAGGTCTCAGCACACAGCACCATTTGAAGGACAGTAAAGAGCACCGTGTGTAAAGGACTCGGCACACAGCACTCGAAAAACTCATCTCATCCCTCTCTTCCCAAGAGTACAGCACATAGCAGCACCCTTTGGGATGAATTAGCACACCACACTTTTTGAAGGACTCAGCATACAGTACATTGTGTAATGAACTCTTCACACAGTACCCTTTGGAAAACCCAGAATAGCCCAACCTTCTTAGGGACTCAGCACATAGCACCCTTTGTGATGACTCAGCAAACAGCACCTTTTTGAGGACTCAACACAAAACCCCCATGTGGGAAGGACCCAGAAAACAGCACCCCATGAAGGAATCAGCACATAGCTGTATGTCACAAGTTCAGCTGTCATTAGAATTACAGTGCTTTCTTCAGTATCATAATTCTTCAGAAACACTTCACAAATCCTACTAGTTCACATTTAGCTAACCTGTCTTTTATGGAGGAGGGTCAGCTGGGGGTCTTGAACTCAAAGCTTGGGGGCCCTGACTCTGAGCTCTTTGTTCAATGCTAAAGCTCTACCATTTTGAGACACAGCTCCAATTTTGTTTTTTTGGGGTTGTTTTTGACAGACCTTACAGTGATCAGAAAAGCCAAGTAGGGGTGTCCGTGGGCAAAGGCTCTTAGCTTGGCCTGGAGCTGACCTCTCCCTTCCTTGTGCCCCTCAGAGCCGGGCGTCTTGGAGCTCTCTTGGCCTAGGGTGGAAGAGACCTGCTCTGGCATCAGCACTCAAGGTGAGACAAAATCAGCTTTGCCCTTGTCACTTTCCCAAATTGAACTGTAGAGGACGATGGCAGGGGGTTGGGGGGGGTAAGGGGGACGATGTCCCATGTCTGGCCACCAGGGGGCAGGAGTTTCCCACCATAGGGATTGTACTTGTGAGTTGTGTTGACTCTTGCTTCCCTGGGGCCCCCATCATGCTTCAAAGCCACCCTGGACAGGAAAGTCCTTGAGAATCTTACCTACATTTAACCATAGAAAAGCGAGTGGGGCTGTGGCTCAAGTGGCAGAGCGCTAGGCTTGAGCAAGAAAACTCAGGGATATAGTGTAGGCCCTGAGTTCCCTCTCTCTGTCTCTCTCTGTCTCTCTCTGTCTCTGTCTCTGTCTCTGTCTCTGTCTCTGTCTCTGTCTCTGTCTCTCTCTCTCTCTCTCTCTCTCTCTCTCTCTCTCTCTCTCTCTCACACACACACACACACACACACACACACACACACACACACACACCCCACATGCAGGCAAACTCAAAGATTTCTACACAGCAATCTTTAGGTATTCTCTACCTTTTCCTCACTAAGCCTGGTGCTTTTAGGCCTAAGAGTTTGATGCATACACCACCACCTGGCATCTTTGATTTTAGGGAACAGAATGGATGAATGAATAGAAGGTCAGCCTTCCCCCATCCCAGCTCCTTGGTTGGGTCAAGGTCTATCCAGGCCCTTTGGGGCTCCTTTTACAGACTGGCCAAGAAGCCTTCAAATGGTATCACATGCTGGGCACTTGTAGCTCACTCCTGTCATCCAAGCTACTCAGGAAGCTGAGATCTGGAGCATTATGGTTCCAAGCCAGCATGGACAGGAAAGTGTGTGAAACTCTTATCCTCGATAAACCATCAGAAACAACAAGTAGCCCTGTGGCTCAAGTGATGAGTGCTAGCCTCAAGAAAAAGAGCTCAGGGACAATGCTCACAGCCAACAACAATAAGGAGAGGTATTGCATGTTGGCTTTGGGATTAGCATGGGCCAAATGTAATTGGAATTTTCAAGTGCTCCAAGACACAGCAGTACCTCCTTTAGTCCCATGCTCCTCCATCTAGTCTCACCCCCTGGCCTTTGCTGGACGGGAGGGCTTCAAGGAGGATGATCCCAGAGCAATCACCCCGCTTCCTTCTGCCCTGCTCACCCTGCTGTTTCTGCTCTTTGTCATAGACCTCCTTCCTGGAATCCATCTCTGAGGTCATCACCGCCAACATAGTGGTGATTGGTGGTGGTCCAGGCTAACAAGCGCAGTCAGAGGTGGAAGTGGGTCTGGGACTAAGACCTTCCACCCTAAGTGTGGGCTGAGGCCAGGACTGACCTTTATTTCATCCTGAGCCTTGCAGGGATGGGGAGTCAGTGTAGACTCAACATTGAGTCAGGTAATATTGGAATCTGGAGAACCACTTGTGTGGGGAAGGATGTGGGGCTCAGGAGGGCACTGTTGTTTGTACTCCTCTCTTAGGACTCCCCTCTCCCTCTCTCATCCCTCAATGGTAGAAGAGAAACTTCAACTAAGGGTGTAGGAAGAGGGGGCAGAGGAATATTTCTGTGTGAACCAGACTTGGGCTTCATAGTCATCCTAGCCCCTACTTCTTATTTATCAGTGGAATGGCCATATGGGTTTGGGAGGACAGGGGATCATCCTAGCTCAGAATGTGTCTTAGTTGTAGAGTGATTGCCTAGCATGCCTGAATCCCTGGGTTTGATTCCACACAGAAAAAGCTGGAAGGAGAAGTGGCGCTCAACTGGTAGAGCAACAGCCTTGATCAAAAAGAGCTCAGGGACAGTGGCCAGGCACTGAGTTCAAGCCCCAGGACTGGAAGAACAAATCTTTGTTGGAGGATTTTTTCCCTTTGAAAACAAATTATTCTTTGTGATAAGCATAATATGGACCTCTTCCATGGCCATCAATGGGACATTAGCTGTCCCTTGAATTTGGGCCACCTCCTGGGAGCCTCTGCCCTACCCCACCCGCAGTTTACCCTTCCCATCACCTGGCAGATGGAGGCCTGAGAGAAGGCCAACTGGCAACCTACTTCAGTGGCTGCTGAGGCTTTTGAGATCCATTATGTCACATGAGTCTACAGAAGAAAGGGAGGGAGGACTCCTTGCCCAAGCCCTCGAGTTGGAGGCTGCTCTGGGTGTGGGGCATTTGCCACAGATAGTGCTCCGTGGGGGAATCCTCTATGTGGTCAGGAACCTCGACATCTCCTTTGGCAGTTTCCAAGCTGTCTTGAAGTTGCAATTCTTCAAAACCTTTCTGCTCCATCTTCATTTTGCCCACTCCAAAGCCTGAGGTGTCTGAAAGGGTGGTGGTGGCAGGGGGCTCAGGCTGTGCAGGCATCTGGAGCATTCTGTCAGCACCTTCCCCTGTGAGGAGCAACAGCAGCTCTCGCAGCTCTCTCTTCTCCTCCATCTTCTGGGAGAGCCGGCACATATGCTTGGCTTTCTCCAAACACAGCTCATCCAGGACTAACATGTGCTCTTTACACACCATGAAGGACTCCTCTATGGTGCAAATGTGTGCTAACAGCTGGCTGCACCAATGGTGGAGTTAATCCGCTGGACTATGGAAATCCACCTCATCATGCAGGTCATGGACTCAACAGGTTTTCCTCTCGGATGCCCACGTGTCCCACTTCCAATCCTCATGCCTGCTGTGGAAACAGCTCATGGGGCGGGAGGCTTGTGGCTCCACCTCTATCTTGCACTGAGTTGCTGTGTTGGCAGGGCGCCTGCAGTGGGGCTGCCACTCCTGCAGCAAGAGTTTCCCCCTGTGGATCTCAGCCTCTGAGAGTGCTCGCAGAGCCATGTCACTCTAGGTTTGGAGCATGTCTCCATCTTCTGTGATGGTCATGTTGGGAGAAGTCACCTCCTTAACTTTTGCTTCTCCAGGGCTCACAGCTTCCTCTCCCCAGGGAAAGCCAGGAAGCTCAGCTGGGCCTGCAGGCTCTCCTCCTGTGGTCTGGTCACTTCCAGGCACTTAAAAGTGTCCTGCCACTTTGGGGGCACCACCTGGTCCCCCAGTTGGTTGGGTCCTGCACTTGCTTCAGTTGCTCCAGCAGCTGGATCTGCCTCTGCAGGGTCTATTGCAGGGACTCCTCAGAGTTCAGCCGCTCATTGGAGGCAATGTGTTGCTCACAGTTGGCTCTGAGCTCCTGCAGCTGGGCCAGGGACTGCTCCTGCCACTCCTGCAACTCCCAAGCTGCTTGGCTTTCTCTCTCTCTCTCAGCCACCTCTTTACATTCGTCTATCTTCTCCTCTGAGTGGACTAGCTATTTCCACAGATGTTTCTTCACCTGCTGCTCTGAGTCCAGGATGCTGGTGAGCTCCTCCTTCTCACCGCTTACCCTGTGGAGAGCATCCCACAGCAGAGCCAGCTGTTCCTCTTGCTATGGGTTGCACACACATGTGCATCGTGTGGTCTCGAGGATCTCCTGACAATCCTTGCCCTTTTCCTCCAGTCTCTGTAGTTGCTCCTGCTGCTCCGCATTCTGGAGACAGAGCCTCTGGTTTTCCTTGACCTGGATGTGAAGTTGTTTCTCCAGGTTTTTCAACTCAATTTGCTTGTGGTAGGCCTGGGCCTGCAACTGCGGCTCAGCCTGAGATGGCTCTGCCAGCTTCATCCTCAGTTCCCCCAGTTCATTCTCTAGGTCCAGCACCTGCCTCATCCTTCACTCCTCCTTTATCAGTTGGTTCACCTGGTCGGTGAGCCAAGGAAGCTCCGCCTTCCATGCAGAACTGTCAATGCTCAGGTCCTCCGTGAAGGTGTCTCTCTCCAGATTTGCTTAGTTCACCATCCAGCTCAGGTAGCCCAATAATCTCGTCAGTACCCACACCCCACCAGCACTTGTTGGAACTTGCAGATTCTGTATTTCCTGTTACTCTTCTGTGTCCAGAGCACTTCCAGCTTCTCGTGAAATTCTGTGTTCACTTGCTCCAGGTCATCGAAACTTCTGGTCTTTTCCTCAAGCTGAAGTGTCACATCTTTCAGCTATTTGAAGAACATTTCTATCAACTTGGCAAAAACTCAACAGAGAAATCGCAGATCTAAACACCTGCATAGATGAAATAGATTTAATAGACATCTATCAAATATTTCACCCAGAAACATCAGAATACACGGTTTTCTCAGCAACACATGGAACATTTTCCAAAATAGATCACATTTTAGGCCACAAAGCAAACTTGTCCAAATTCAGAAAGATTGAAGTCATTCCTTGCATTCTTTCAGACCACAATGGAATAAAATTAGAGCTCAACACCAAAAGCCATCAAAGAATGTCCTGTAACACATGGAGGTTGAACAACACACTGCTGAATCACGAGTGGGTCATGGAAGAGATTAGAAAGAAAATGCAAAAGTTCATGATATTCAACAAAAATGATCACACAAATTATCACCTCATCTGGGACACATCAAAGGCAGTACTCAGAGTCAAGTTTAGAGCTCTGCGTTCCTACATCAACAAATTGGAGAGATCTGAAATCAACAATTTAATGAGATATGTGAGCCTCATTGAAAAAGAGCAGCAAGAAAAACCGCAATCCAGTTGATGGAAAGAAATAACTAAAATTAAATCAGAATTAAATGAATTAGTATCCAAATAAACCATAGAAAGAATCAACAAAACCGAGTTGGTTCTTAGAAAAAATTAACAAAATTAACAGACCCTTAGCAAATCTTATCAGTAAAAGAAGAGAACACACACAAATGAATAAACTCAGAGATGAGAATGGGTACATCAGCACAGAAACAACCAAGATTCAAAACATTATAAGGGAATACTTCTCAAAACTTTATGCTAATAAGTTTGAGAACTTAGCAGAAATGGACCTTTTCCTAGCAAATACTGACATGCCAAAACTAAACCAAGATGAGTCAAACCATTTTAACAGGCCCATAGGAAGCATTGAAATAGAAACAGAAATAAGACACCTCCCATCTAAGAAAAGCCCAGGAACAGATGGATTAACAGCAGAATTCTACAAGGCATTAAAAGCAGAGCTCACACCAATACTCCTCCAACTCTTCAATGAAATTGAAAGAGAAAGTTCACTACCGAACTCATTCTATGAAGCTATCATAACCCGCATCCAAAACCAGGCAGGAACTCATCAAAGAAAGAGAAGTATAGACTCATTTCATTCATGAAAAACTTCTCAACAAAATTTTTGCCAATCGACTTCAACAATTTATCCAAAAAATCATAAACCATGATCAAACAGGATTATTTCAGGGATGCAAAACTGGTTCAATATACGGAAATCAAATTCATCACATCATATAATTCATCACATCAACAGGAGCAGGGATAAGAACCACATGGTTATCTCAATAGATGCAGAAAAAGCATTTGACAAGATTCAACACCCCTTTATAATGAAAGTTATGGAAAAATTAGGAATTCATGAAACATTCCTCAATACAATAAAGGCTGTATATGACAAACCTACAGCTAGCATTTTACTTAATGGTGAAAAACTAAGGCCATTTTCTCTTAACTCAGGAATGAGACAAGGTTGTCCACTCTCTCCACTTCTCTTCAATCTAGTATTAGAATGCCTAGCTGCAGCAATAAGACAAGATGCAAACATAAAGAGGATCCAAATAGGGAAAGAAGAAGTAAAACGCTACCTCATTGCAGATGACATGATCTTGTATTTAAAGAATGCCACAGACCCCATTCCCAAATTACTCCAGCTGATTCAAAACTAACCCTCAAAAATCAATGGCTTTTCTGTATGCCAACAATGAGAAAAGTGTGGCTGAAATTAGGAAAGCAACTCCATTCATAATAGCCACTCAAAATTAAAATGCTTAGGAATTAACTTAACCAAGAAGTGAAGGACCTCTACAATGAAAATTTTAAAAACCTGAAAAAGGAAATCAAAACAGAACTTCAAAATTTCAAAAATTCCCATGGTCCTGGATTGGGAAGATCAACATCGTGAAAATGGCAATACTTCCCAAGGCTATCTGCAAATTCAATGTGATACCTATCAATATTCCAACCTCATTCTTCAAGGAAATAGAAGATGCAATACAAAAATTCATATGGAATAATTAAAGACCCCAAATGGCAAAAACAATTCTCAACAGAAAGAACAGTGCTGGAGGCATACCAATGCCAAATTTCAAACTCTACTACGAAGCCATAGAAATCAAACAGCTTGGTACTTGCACAAGAACAGAACTCAAGACCAATGGAATAGAATTGAAAACCCAGAAATGAATGCACAGACCTGTGGCCATCTAATCTTTGATAAGGGAGCTCAAAAAATATAATGGAAGAAGATATCCTCTTCAGTAAATGGTGCCGGCAAAATTGGTTAACTACTTGTAGAAAACTAAAGCTAGGTCCTTATATATCACCCTGCACCAGAATCAATTCCAAATGGATCAAAGACTTCAGAGTCAAAGCAGACACTCTGAAAACATTACAGGATAGAATAGGAGAAACCCTAGGTCTCCTTGGCACAGGGCGAAATTTTCTTAATAAAGACCCAGAAACACAACAAATCAAAGCAAGTTTGGACAAATGTGGTCGCATGAAATTGCAGATCTTCTGCATAGCAAAGGACATAGCAATCAAGATTAATAGGAAGCCCACTCATTGTGAGAAGATCTTCACTAGCCATACACCCGACAAGGGTCTCATATCTAAAATGTACCTGGAACTCAAAAACTTAAATCCCCCAAAAACAAATCTTGAAAAAACAACTGCCCAATAAATAAGTGGGCTAAAGACTTAAAGAGAAACTTCTCTGAAGAGGAAAGAAGGATGTCCAATAAACACATGAAGAAATGCTCAACCTCCCTTGACATAAAAGAAATGCAAATCAAAAAAACATTGAGATACCACCTTACCACAGTTAGAATGGCAGTAATCAAGAACTCTAATAACAACAGATGCTGGAGGGGATGTGGACAGAAGGGAATCTTACTGCATTGTTGTTGGGTTTGTGAACATGTTCAAGCACTTTGGAAAGTAGTATGGATTTTCCTCAAAAGACACATAGAACTCACCTATGACCCAGCAATCCCACTTTGGGGCATGTACCCAAATGTTCAAAACAAGACCACACTAAAGCTACCAGCACAGCTACGTTTATTGCTGCATTATTTACCATAGCTATGATATGGAATCAGCCCAGATGCCCCTCAGTTGATGAATAGATCAATAAAATGTGTTACATATGCACAATGTAATTCTATGCCTCTATCAGACAGAATGACAGTGCCCCATTTGTTAGGAAATATATTAAGTGAAGTAAGTCAAGCCCAAAGAAGCATAGGTCCCATGGTTTCTCTTATCTGCAATAATAAGTATATATCTGAGTCAAGCAGAAAAGGTCAGATAAGTTGATGTTAGGGAAATGAACTCTAAGATATGTATTCAAATGTTTTTTTTTTCTTTCATGCTATTGTTTCTAACACATTTATAAGATTATTTCTTTGTTGCTTTGTATGTCCCTTCCCACGGTATAACCCCTGATTTCACTGTATTTGATATCCGTGTACTTTGTGGAGGGGAAAGAAAAAAGAAATCGTTCAAATACGGATATAGGTGGACCCACTGCAACAATGAGATGCACAAGTCCTTTTGTTGAAAACATACTTAACAATGTTGGTGCAGGGGGAGGATTTGGTGGAGTGGCAGGGGGGACGATGGGAAAGTATGGGAAGGGGAAACAAAGGAGGAGGCTACAATGCTTGATAAGAAATGTACTCATTATTTTGCCGATGCAATTGTAACCCCTGTGCACAGTATTTTCACAATAAAAATATTATACAGCAAAAAATTAATAATATAGGACATTTACTCATTTTTCATTAATACTTTTTAGTGTTGAAACATGATAATTAAATGGAAGCACTGTCATGGTCTTCACATGTTTAGAGTCTCTCCCAAGTATGAGCTTTGTCTTCTGTGTCTTCAGACACCTTCCTATAGAGATTTCTTTAAATGATTTATACTCAGATGCAAATTGAGGGATAAAATTGTAAGGGTGGGGCTAGAAATGTGGCTTAGTGGTAGAGAACTAGCTCAGCATGCATGAATGCCTGGATTTGAATCCTCAGTGCCACACACAAAGGAAAAGCCAGAAACTGTGGATTGGCTCAAGTGGTAGGGTGCCAGCCTTGAGAAAAAGATGTGGGGAAACCTGGTACATTTGTTAGAGTTACACCAGGGTTAGGCTTTTCTCATCCTCTTCAAACAATGACTAATTAACCTTCCTCTCTCAGGTGAAGGGAGACTCAGGCTATCTTTAGGTTAACAATAGAGAGCCAATATATTGGGGGAGAGGGGAGGAACAGAATACAAAAACCCTGCTTTCTGATCTTAGCAAGTGGGTTTTTGATTCTCTGTCAGATTTGAAGGCCCTTCTTCTACTCTGCCAGTCCATTCTCCTTCCTTCATTCTCCATATAATTAATTCAAATACTCAGTCCAAGGATAGGCAGGGCCCTTTCTCTACTATCTCCAAGCACCTGACTTAGAACCTGGCTCTTCCCTCTTGGCTTTGGTGTCTTCAGCTGCCTGAGAAGTGGGACCGAGACAGTCTTCCTGCTCTGTGTTTGTGTGAAGGCGATGCTGGGTCCCGGCAAACTGCAGAAGACCTCATGACTGGGACTTGTTCCCTTCTCTCTCATGAATTCCAAGACCATATTCATCTATC
>NW_027205087.1:0-17649 GCF_024711535.1 Dipodomys merriami | reverse complement strand
AAATTGTAGGGAAATATAATGATTGCCGACATATTCAGGTAACTGATTATTTTGGTCAAATCATTATACAAGGAAACAAAATATTCAGTATACTTCAGTGAAAAAAATGAATGTTGGGTGTGTTTTGTATTTAATTAATTTATATTATCTTTAAGTAGCGGTACAAAAAGGTTTCAATTCACCATGTCAGTTTGTGAGTATGGTGCATTGTGATCAGTGTCACCCTTCCATCATCCACCCCCATCTCTCACAGCCTCATAAAGACATATTGTTTAGATAAGTAAGAGATAACAGTCTCACAAATTGTCCTGTTTCAGCTAGCTTTCAATCATGATGCTCATATCTCAGCCTGCTGAGTATCAAGATTACAGCCACTAGTAGCCAGCCTGTAGCTATCTTTTAAACAACTTTTTTTTTTTATTGTTTCAGACAATTTAACAGATATTTACTGTGCTCCTAATGGCATGGGGGAAAGAATCAAAAATATGTTTGTGGAGAAACCAAGATGAATGAAGCACAGTTTTCACCATCTGGGAACTCAAATTCTAGTGTACAAGTCAAAGTCAAATGGTAAGCTGGGCACTGGTGGTTCAGGCCTGTAATCCTAGCTTTTCAGGAGGCTGAGATCTGAGGATCACGGCTCAAAGTCAGCCCCAGCAGGAAAGTCTGTGAGACTCTTATCTCCAATTAACCACTAGAAAACTGGAAGTGGTGCTGTGGCTCAAGTGGTAGGTAGATAGAGTACTTGCCTTGAGTTGAAGAGTACGGAGACAGTACCCAAGCCTAGAGTTCAAGCCCCACAACCACCAACAAAAAAAATGTCAAATGGAAATACTAAACTAAAACCACACAAGATTATTGTCAAAGTTGGGGGCAGAGGGACCAAAGTCAGTGCAAAATGGCCAGGGGGCTTTCGATCTTTTAATTCTTTTCTGGGAATGGGTATTGGGATTTGAACTCAGAGCCTTGGCATTTGAAAGACAGACTCTCTTTTACCTGAGACACAACCACAGTTCTTGTATGCTTTGGTTGATTTGTGTTGCATTTTTTGTGCTGGTCCTGGGGCTTAGACTCAGGGCTTGTCCCAGAGCTTTTGTGCTCACAGTTGGTGGTCTACCACTTAAGCCAAGCTAAATTACGGCTCCACTTCTGGCTTTTTGGTGGTTAATTGAGAGACAAGAATCTTGCAGATTTTCCCACGCTGGCTGGCTTCAAACCACCTCAGATCTCAGCCTCCTGAGTAGCTAGAATTACAGGCATGAGCCCCCTGTGTCCAGCTAGTTGTGTGTATATGTGTGTGTGGGGGGGGGGGGGTTAGAGTACTGTGTTTTTGCCTCCAGCCAGCCTTCAACCTCAATCCTTCTATGCATAGCTCAGACAACAGGCATACCTGGCACATTTATTTTAAAGGCAGGGGGGAAATGGGGTGGAGTAGGGGAACAATTTAGAACATTCTCTTGTTTCTTTCCATTTGGTGTGAGCTATTATACTATGCTTGATGGACTTAGCAGAAGGAAAGAAAGGACTGAAAAGACAGACAGGAGAGAGTGATTTCCAACACAGCTTGTCCAAAGTGACACATGGCCTGCTATTTCACAGACACCCGAGTCCCAAGTCTGGTAGTGGCCATAGGGCACTGCCCACAATAAACAGATCTTACAAAGAATTTCAAACATTCTGTGCATCACAGCTTTGCCCAGTTTTTAAAAATGGCATTTGACAGATGTCACCGTCTCCTTAACTGCTATGGGTCCTGGTAGCTGTGGCTGAGCAGGTCAGGGACTCTAAACCCTCAGCCTCCTGCACGCCTGTCAGCCAGACAGCATTTAAAATATGCCAAGAACATCTTAGCCATGAAAGGAAATTTGCTTCTGGTCCCCGAACCAGAGCTGTAAATTTCCTTTGTTTCTCTTATTACTCTAATTTACATTAAAACAACTAGAACCTAGCTGGGCTCTGCTGGCTCATGCCTAGAATCCTAGCTACCCAGGAGGCTGAGATCTGAGGATCAGGGTTCAAAGCCATCCTGGGAAGGAAAAGTCCATGAGACTCACATCTCCATTTAACTAGCAAACACCCCGAAGTGCAGCAGTGGCTGGAGTGGTAAAGCACTGGCCTTGATCAAAAACTCTGCATTCTAAGACCAGCACAAAAATAAATAATTAAATATCTAAAACCAGGCCTTCTATTTTTTTCTAATAGTTTCAAATCACTGTGTGTCCTAGCACCAGCCTTAGAAAATAATAAACTTTCCATAAGAATGGAAAAGCATCTCTGGGCCTGCTTGGCTTTGTCTGAGCGTCTCTCAATCTCCCCCAAACCCCAAAACACATAATTACATACACACATGTACACTGACATTGCCCATATATGCATACATACCTATGTCCATCACACACATATACCTATATATCACCATAGCATTGGGGGTATGATTTTATAATATCTAAATGCAACATCATCAGTATTATTGAGAAGCATTCATTCTTTCCTCGACCCTATTGTTCCAAAGTTTGTCAGAGTACAGAAATAAGGATTTACTAGATAAGTCCACATGCCATAGACTTACTCACATGACTATGTACCAAACCCTCTGACAGAGGAAAGGAGAAAGACTCGGTGGGCTTTTACTCTGTTGTTCTAGGCTCTGCCGAATCATAAAATACAAAAGGAAGGGCACATAGGTATGTTTTCTGATGTTTCTTGAGTCCTTGGTGAAGCCAGTCTATTAAAATGCTCAGCCCAGTAGAGATCAGGTAGATTCAGAGTCAGCTCTTTGAAAAATATGATGCTATTTCCATAGAGAAATCCATCTTGCATCTTTCAGTGGGCGACATTCTTGTTTCCATTACAAAAGCAACAGCTCTGCTCATGGCTATGGAAATGGCTGATGAGATGTTTTAATAGCATGAGGGTAGCTTCTGATAACGGTGCCATTAATCTTAGCGTCACTCAGACTTAAGCACACTCTAGCAGGTCGTCGGCTGTGTTGAGAGTGGTTGATTTAATTATTTTCAAGCCGTTCCCTGATTAGATGGGAGGCAAGCAATAGCAGATGTCACCCGAGGTGGCCCTGGGCCATAAATAACCACTCGATCCTTCTGTCCTCTTGCTCTTTGGTCTCTTGTCAGCTGTCCAGTCTCTGCACCTTGGAGCTGAGCTTTGCCATGCATTGTGCAGACATAGTTAGGGACACAGATTGGGCCATGAAGGGGAGAGGGGGAAGGAGGCTGAAGAGAAATAATATTTGCACTCAATGTTCTATTTCAGTTAGGGAATCATTCATCCATTTTTTTTCGGGCTCCCTGAATCTGTTCTGGAATTTGAAACACTTAATAATGATGCCAAAGGAAAGGAATTATTACAGATGTTGACATGATCTCTTTGAAATCATCCTTTACATTTTTTTTTTGAAAAATACTTTCCTTTGAAGAAAAGCTGCCCATAAGGGCCTACTGGCTCCTACGGACTGACCTACATATTTGAATACTTCAAGGACACTTTTGGCACCCTACCAGGAATTGGGGGATAGGAGGGTTTTGAGTCAGATATTTTCATATGATACATATTAGTTGACAAGTCAAGCACTTTATTACCATGTCTCCTTGATCGGGCACATTTGTTTCCTGCAGAGGGCTTACCTTGTTCCTCTCCACCCCATCCCCATCCTAGAGAATACATATTCCATTTATTTAAAAATTCTCTCTCTCTCTCTTACTTTGTTTGTGTCAGTGCTGGGACTTGAACTCAGGGCTTACACTTTCACTTAGTTTTATTTTTTTTCTCAAGTCTAACACTCTGCCACCAGAGCCACATTTCCACCTCTAGCTTTTTGCTGATCAATTGAAGATAAGAGTCTTACAGACTTTTCTTTCCTCACTGGTTTCCAACCTTAATCCTCAGATCTCAGCCTTTTTATTAGCTAAGATTACAGGTGTGACCTCCAGAGCCCAGCTGAAAAAACCTTATTTTAATGAATCCAGATGAAGCTGTATTTCTAAGTATATTTCCCATGGAAAAATCTATTGTTTTATAATAAACATTACAAGTTCATATCAGACAAATCTCACTGAGAGGAACATTCTTACATCCAACTTCATATATTTCAAATAATACATGTCATTCTTAACTATTTTTTTTATTTTTTTGATGTTGTTGTTGGTTGTGGGGCTTGAACTCTGGGCCTGGGCACTGTCCCTCAGTTCTTCAGCTCAAGGCTAGCACTTTACCACTTGAGCCATAGCACCACTTCTGATTTTCTGGTGGTTTTATTAGAGCTAAGAGTTTCACAGACTTTCCTACCTGGGCTGGCTTTGAACTGTGATCCTCAGATCTCAACCTCCTGAGTAACTAGGATTACAGGCGTGAGCTACCAGTGCCCAACTTAACTATTTTTGGAAAAGTCAAACCTCATTTTTCTTCTTAAGTAGGTGACTTACAACCATTTGATTAAGTGCTGCAGACTAAAGGTTGCCCTTTGTATATGTTTACAAGTATCAAACAGTATTTTGGTATTGAATTCTCACTAAAGAGGAAAAGACTACTTCCCCAACCTTCTTTTAACACATTTTTTAAAAATTGCTATTCACAAGGCAGGTGCCAGTGGCTCATACCTGCAATCTTAGATATTCAGGAGGCTGAGATCTGGGGATCCTGATTTGAATCCAGCCCAGGAAAGAAAGTCCATGAGATTTTAATCTCCAGTTAACTACCAAAAGAAAAAAAATGGAAGTGGAGCTATAGTTCCTGTAGTAGAACACTAGAGAAAATACTGAGAAAAAGTACTCAGAAACAACACCTAGGGCCTGAGTTCAAGCTTCAGGACTAGTATACGTACACACACACACACACACACACACACACACACACACACACACACACATTATATATATATATATATATATATATATATATATATATATATATATATATATAAACTTTGATAAATGGCCTCCAGTGGGCCTCAGCCTCCTAGTCTCCTGACTTCTCAGCCTCCTGAAAAGCCCTACCAACTACTGACCATAGCACAAGGAGAAATAATACAGTATTCACCCAGCTTGGGTACCAGACAGAGTCCTGAAGGCTTATCTTCTGGCTTCAGTCTCCTGGGAACCTAAGTGACACTTTCATTAGCCAAATCTCCCTGTTGCTCTCCCCTCTTGGCTGTGCTGATAAACCTCTGGATGGATAAGCCAGGGATGGAGGCTGCTCCTTTCAGGATGATGCCAAAGGAGCCACGAGCCTCTCTGTTTTTCTTGTTAATTTTAATGAGGTGCTAAATATGCAGCTTGATTATAAGCACTTACATTCCAATGACATCAATGTCTTCACTGCCCAGGGACTGCGGGGCCAAATGAGGTGGGGACGCAGGACCTGGCATGGGGCAAATTGCCCAGGAAGGCGGGCTTCAGGGCAGGCGCCTTTTAGGTAATGTCTAGGAATAGCTGGCATCCAAAACAGAAGGCCTAGAAATTTCTGGAAAGGTGAGGAGACCTCATCCAACAGACACGACATAGGTTCTTGTCTCTGTGCATAAATTCCTTCTGCTCTTTTCAACTAGTTTATTAATGGAATCAAATAGGCTCCAAACAGCATATGGAAAGTTTTCTCCTTTATGAAGGGAATTATGTACGCATTATTCTCTTTTTCTTTTACCTAAGCCTCTCTAAAACTCGCTTGCCATCATTTGCTGCAGAAAAGAATAAACTGAAAAAAAGGCAAATGTTGATAACTCACTCATTTATAGATCCATATTACTTATATATGAGAATACTTTTTTTTGCCAGTCCTGGGGCTTGAACTCGGGTCCTGAGCCTCTTTGTGCTCAAGGCTAGTGCTCTCCGATTTGAGAAGCAGCACCACTTCCAGCTCTTTCTGACTAATTTATTGGAGATAAGAGTCTCATAGACTTTTTTGCCTGGGCTGGCTTCAAACTGTGATCCTTAGATCTCAGCCTCCTGAGTAGCTAGGATTACAAGTGTGAGCCACCAGTGCCCATCTGAGAATACTTCTGAATTCCAAAAAATAGAATATCTTTTGGTTTTCTTTGTAATTTATTTGTTTATTGTATTCTACTGGGACTTGAACTCTGTTCCTGGACACTGTCCTTTAGCTTTGTTGCTCAAGATTAGTATTTTGTCAGATGAGTCACAGTTTCACTTCTGGCTTTCCTTTTCTTTGGTGTTTAGTTAATGGGTCTCAAGGACTTTCCTGCTCACGCTGACTTCAAATCTCACTCCTCAGATCTCAGTCTTCTGAATAGGTAGGATTGCAGGCATGAGCCACTAGCACTGGACACATTTATAGTAACTAGTATTATTCACTAGGTTAATAGAGTATTAAATATACTAGTTTATGAGCATATCAGGATTAATTTCTTTTAATATTGTTCTGGTTTAGATATGAAGTTTCTCCCCAAATGGCTTCTATATTGAAGGCTTGTTTCCCAGCTAGTGACATTATTGGGGGAAGTTCTAAAGTTTCTACTAGTTCTTAGAAGAGGTAATAGGCCCCTCTAGCCATCCTTTGGGCTGAACTTTGACTCTTCCTGGCTGACACAATTGTCCCTCCATGTTCTCTCTGTGCTATGACAGCCTGCCTCACATGGTGGAGAAATGATTGAACCGAACTAGCCAACCCTGAGCTGAAACTTCCACAACTGCTAGGCCAAATCAGCTTTCCTCTGTGCAGTTGTTTATGCCAGGGATTGTCTCACAACCAGGAGAGAGCTAGTTAACACCGATATGGAATATGGTGACCTTTGGGTTAATAACAAATGGTTGAGGGTAGATTAATCAAAGCTACTAAGTGTATTTAAGTCAGTTGAAAAAATAAACTCGTAAAAAGACAAGAGTCACAGGGCTGGGGAAATGGCTGGTAGAGAGTGCCTAGCATGCTCAAGGCCCTGGCTTGCATCCCTCCCAAATGGAAGAAAAGGAAAGGAAAAAGAGAGAAGGGGGGAAGAGAGGAAGGAAGGATAGGAAGGAAGAAAGAAGAAAGAAAGAAAGAAGAAGAAAGAAAGAAAGAAAGAAAGAAAGAGAAAGAAAGAAAGAGAGAGAAAGAAAGACAAGAAAGAACGAAAGAAAGAAAGAAAGGAAGGAAGGAAGGAAAGAAAGAAAGAAAGAAAAGAAAGAAGAAAAGAAAGGAAGGAAGGAAGGAAAGAAAGAAGGAAAGAAAGAAGGAAAGAGAGAAGAGAAGAGAGAGAGAGAAAGAGAGAGAAGAGAGAAAGAGAGAGAGAAAGAGAGAAAGGGATGTGAAGGGTAAACAAAGGAGGAGGCTGTAATGCTTGATAAGAAATGTACACATTATCCTGCCCATGTAATTGTAACCCCTCTGTACAGTACGATAAAAAAATAAAAATAAAAATTTTTAAAAAGAAAGAAAGAAAGAAAGAAGGAAGGAAAGAAGGAAGGAAGAAAGGAAGGAAGGAAGAAGAAAGAAGGAAAGAAGGAAGAAAGAAAGAAAGAAGAGAAAGAAAGAAAGAAAGAAAGAAAGAAAGAAAGAAAGAAAGATAAGAGAAAGAAAGAAAGAAGAAAGAAAGAAAAGAAAGAAAGGAAAGAAAGAAAGGAAAGAAAGAAGAAAGAAGAGAAGAAAAGAAAGAAGGAAGGAAAGGAGGGAGGGAGAGAGGGAGGGAGGAGAGGGAGGGAGAGAGGGAGGGAGAGAGGGAAGGGAGAGAGGGAGGGAGAGAGGGAGGGAGGGAGGGAAGGGAAGAAGGAAGAAGAAGAAGGAAGAAGGGAAGAAGGAAAGAAGGGAAAGAAGGACAATGAAGAAGGGAAAGGAGGACAGAAGAAGAAAAGGAGAAAAAAGGTTTTGGCACAGAAGAAAATAACCAGTGGGATGCTTTTGTTATTAGGGAATTGTGGGTATTTGCTTTCTGTCATGATTTAATTTTTTAACTATCTTGCTAACTTTATTGAATTGGGTTTTATAATTTTTATTTTAAAATTCTTATGTCTTTGCGAGGAATACATTAGCATGGCTATTACTCATGATTTAAATATTTTCGTCTAGCTTTCATTGGATCTAATGAAGTGGATTAATTAGCTTTCTATTGTTTATTTTAAAAAATCTGAGATAATTGATCAAAAGACAAGAAAAGGTCTACTTTAGACGCTTCAGCTCATGATTCATTAACCCGTTGCTTAGGGATCTATAGCCAGGCAGTACATCAGGATGGGAGCATTTGGCAAACCAGAACCCATAGCTGGAAAAACAAAGACAAACCAAGGGATTTCACTGCTCCCCTCAATGACAGTCCCACCCCAGTGGCTTAAAACCTCCCACTGGGTCCTGACTCTTCAAATTTCTACTGAAGTGCCAAGCCCAGGGTCAATGCTTTAATCCATGGACCTAGAAGAACATTCCAGACCCAAACAAATAACTGCAACTATACTTCATAATGCATTATTCAATGCTCCCCTACCCCACCCTTGTCTGGGAACAAAAATGCTCACTTGCAAGATTTCTGTTTAGCATTGCATCAGAAATCCCAGCCAAAGGAGTAAGGTATAAAGTGAAATTGTATCCAAGATTTTAAAAAAAATTACCTCTTTCTTGGGAATACTTTTAGCGCTTCTTTTAATATATTCAACTTCAAGTGCCCTTTGAGCTTCATACCACCAGGAAAAGAAAAGAAGAAAAAGATTTGGAAATAAAGATTATTTTGGAAAAAATGTCAGTTGAATATCTTGTCCAATAACAGATGTTTGGTGTGGTGAGCGGAAGGGCAACATTGGGGGTCCGGGTATAATATTGTGGGGAACCTTATCAGTATGAGAGAAAGACTAACACACCTTGAAGATAGGATATAGTTTCACTGGCAACACCATGTACAGTCTCTGTGCTTTTAGAAATATGCCTTTTAATGATGTCTTTCACTAAAAATGAGAGTAAAATGCTAAACCCTTGTGGGTGATGCCTGTACTCCTAGCTACTCAAGGTTGAGATTTGAGGATCACAGTTCAAAGCCAACTTAGGCAGAAAAGTCCATGGACTCTTATCTTCTTCTTACTACAAAAAGCCATTCGTGGAGGTATGGCTCAAGTGATAAAGCCCCAGCCTTCAGCAGTAAAGCCAAGTAAGAGCATGAAGGTCTCAGCTGAAGCCCCAGTGGCAGCTCAAAGAAATCTTTTTAACTATAAATAAATTTTAAACTATGAGTGGATCATGAAAATAGAGTGAACTTCCTCTAAAGCATATTATATGGTGAAAACCTGCCTAGATCCTGAGGCTGTTTCACTGGAAACTTCCACTGAATAATTGAAACCTAGCTGAAGCACAGAGAACCACATACGTACATAAGAGACCTCCAAAATTCGCCTTTCAAAACCACTCTTCATTCCCAAAAGTGTCTTTGAACATAAGCAGTCAATTACTGAACCATGTGTATATGTATGAGGTTATTTCAGCCTCACTGGAGGATGTATAAACATATAAATATTTGTCTATGGACAATGGTATGCATATTTATCAATTGCTTTTAGTTGAATTTTTTCAAAGAAATCAGACATGTTACTGAACTCTACCAAGCAGCATGCACACCTATCTTGGAAGATTAGCAAATTTAGCAATATTTTAGTTGCACAATATCATAAAAATACCATTGTCAAGATGTTGCAAATCCAGCTAGTTTAAACCTAAGGGAAATAACCAGATTTCTCTTACTTCCAGAAAATCCAAATAAATGTATTGCGCACAGCTTTTGCTACACCTCAGTACTATCTCAAAGAAATGAGCACTAGATCTTTTAAGAATTTAGAATGGATTGCTTGGTTGATTGGTTGGTTTTGTGCCTGTACTGGGGCTTAACTCCTTGGCCTTAAGCTTTTGCTTAGCTTTTCTTCACTCAAGTCTAGCATTCTACCACTTGAGCCACACTTCCACTTCCAGATTTTTGCTTGGTAATTGGAGATACCAGTTTCACAGACTGTCCTGCCTGGGATGAGTTCAAATTGCAATCCTCACAGCTCAGCCTCCTGAGTAGCTCAGCACCCAGCCTAGAATGGGTTAATAATGTTCACTTTCTTTTAATAAGAAGATTCCTGAAAAATTCCAGAGCTGGGTACAGAAGCTTTGAAGTAGTTTGTTAGATTCATTAGTTCAGTGCTGGGATGACTCTAATTCATTTTCAAAGAATGCTAAATTTCTTTTTTTTCCTACCAGAAATTTGCAGAAGAGGCTGAACCAAAGCCCTGCTTTGGGATGGAGCACCGGTGAATTGCATGGTGGAAAGAACTTTTAGAAACCTCATGACAGGAGTCTAACTGGAGCTGAGAAAAATGAACATGAACTGAACTATTCTGAACTATCCTGAACTCTCCCATGCATGCCTGCACCTCACAGGGCTCATCAAGAGGGCTCCAGAAGCCATCTTGTTTACAGGTGTTCTCTAAACTCCCTCACCCTCTTGCAGATACAGGAGATGGGTACAGGGCCTCCAACCCAGCTGGCTGCGATTTGTTTCGTAATGGATGGATACCCAGTCTAACTACCCCTGCCCTCCTGTTCAGAGAGAGAAGATCTCTAGGTAATTCTAGGAAAGTAAAGCAGACCATTTTCATAAACTTGATTGTAGGCAGAGTCTCAATGAATGTGGCATTTAATTGTAGAAAACACATTTTTTTAAAGGACAATAGCAGCTTACACCAGACTCCTATAAAATCAAATAATTGTCTTTTCTCTGACCAACAGGTCTTTTTGTTTGTTTGTTTATTTTCTTCATCTTCTCTCTCTTCTTCTATCCTCTGCCTTTTTCTCCTCCTCTCCTCTTCTCCCCTCCTCTTCCTTCTTTTCCCTCTTATCTTCCTTTCCCTTCTCCTTCCCTCCCTTCTTCCCCTCTCATCACAGCTCTCATCTCCTCTTGTCTCCTCTCCTCTCCTTTCTCTCTCCCTCTACCTCTTCTGCCTCTCTTTCTACCTCTCTCTCAAGGCTGTAACTCTGTTCCTAGGAAATCCCTAAACTAACAGGCAATGAGTTTTACAATCAACACTTTCATTAACCAGCAATGTGGCACCCAGGTCAAAGATCCACGTGGGGAGAGAGACTCTATCTACAACATCATTATGTTGAGGGGATGGGATGGGGTTGGGAGGGGTGGGGGAGAGCCATGGAAGGGGTGAACCTGACATGTTGAATTGAAACCCCTTTGTACAACTACTTAAAAGTATATGAATAAAAAATAGACAAAAGTATGTATGAAAACAGTATTACCCAACAATAAATTGGAATTTTGTTTTGTTGAGTTGTTCTTTAAAAAAAATCATAACGTGACATACAAAATTATCAATACAAGTTGGTGCCAGTGGCTCATACTTGTTAATCTAACTACTCAGGATGCTGAGCCCAGGCATGAAAGTCTGTGAGACCCATTTCCATTTATGCACCAGAAAATCCAGAAGTAGAGGCCTTGAGTAAATGTGCTCAGAGAAAACCTAGACTCTGAATTCAAGCCCCAGGATGCACACATGCATACATACACAGACACAGACACACACAGACACAGACACAGACAAACACACACAGATTATCAATACAAGAAGATAGATGATGGGCAGCTGAAGAGACGCACATGAGAAGCATTACATGTCTGTTCTATCGTGTACCAAAATATTTCATGGGCTTTATTGTTGTAGAAAATATTCTAGGAAGAAGCAAACAGAACTGGGAGAGTTGAAGAACTCAGGTTTATTACATCAGAGGACAGTTCCTATTCCCGAGTTTGAGCTCCCACAGACAGAACAACCCTTTAATACTTGGGTTCTGGGTTTCGGTTTCAGGTTAGAGCCCAAGCATTTTGATTTTGGTTTCTCAAAAATCACTTGCAAGCTGGTTGGTTCTGGCAATAGCAGGTTGATCTAGTTCTGACCATGGCAGGGTTTCCTTGTCATGATAAGGCTACCGGTTCCATGCTCCAGATTCCTACCCTAGTGCTTTGCTGATAAAGTAACTTTCCTCTAGAAAGTGTGGCAGGATTTTTCTCCACTTCGCTGTAGGTCAGTAGGAATGAAACTATATGATTTGCTTCTCTCTTTCTTGCTATTATAGCTCTCCTTACACTTGACCCTGAAGTTTCCTATAACGAACAGAAGGATGGTGGGGTTTAGCCTGTCGTGTATGTGCTTATTTATCCTCACTTTAAACAGATCAAGTCTGTTATCCTAGCTACTAAGGAGGCTGAGATCTGAGGTTCAAAGTTTGAAATCAGCCTAGGCAGACAAATTCATGAGAGTCTTACTTCCAATTAACCAGCAAAAAACTGGAAGTGGTTTGGTAGCTCAACTGGCAGAGCACCAATCTTAAGCAAAAAAAGCCACATGAGCACTTGAAAACCTGAGTTCAAGCCTCAGCTCTTTTAATGAATCAAACCCAACTGCACTTGTTTATTGTGATGAGACATATTTGGAGAGAAAAAATAAAAAGTGTCTCCATGAAATGATTTTGCCAGAAAAAAAAGTTGAATATTTAAATAATTATCGCTTTATGTTGGCGTCTTCCATGATCTTCCAGACAAAAAAAGAGAGAAAGCAAATTTATTTAGCTAGGCAGTAATGGTTCATATTTGTAATCCTAGCTACTCAGGAGGCTGTAATCTGACAGGAGGCTGTGATCCAAGAGTTAAAGTTTGAAGCCAACCCAGGGGGAAATCAGTATGCCTCTTATCTCCAATTAACCAACAAAAAAGCCAGAGTTGAGGTGTGACTCAGATGGTTGAGCATAACCAACAAAAAAGCCAGAGTTGAGGTGTGACTCAGATGGTTGAGCACAAGCCTTAAGTAAAAAAGTTAAGGAATAGCACTCAGGCCCTGAGTTCAAGTCCCAGTACTGGCACAAAAAATTACTTGCATAAATGTAAAACAATTTTTTTCAAAATCAAATTATACTTGCATTATATTTTTCTGATGTATAGCTCTCACTCTCTCTCTGTCTCTCTCTTTCTCTGTCTCTGTCTCTGTCTCTCTGTCTCTCTGTCTCTCTCTCTCTCTTTCTCTCTCCTTCTCTAACCTTGCTTTTGCTGGTTATTTTTATGACTTGCCCAGATGCATACCTGAGACATGTTCTGTCATTTAGAGGATCACAGGCATGCACCATTACATCCAAGTTTCCTCCATGGAGGTGGAGCTTCTTCAATTTTTCTTCCCTGGCAGTCCTGGATCCACAATCCTCCCAGTCTCATTCTTCCATGCACCTTGGAATGACAGGCACATGCAACCGGCCCAACTATGAGTTGAGAAGGGGTCTTGCAAGCTTTTCTTTTCAGGGTTGTTCTTAGCCCACAAAAATCCCAATCTCAGCCTCCCAAATATTCCAGTAATCCAATTCATTACAGGTGAGCCACCAACATCCAACTACCTCCATTTAAGGAGACTCACACACTTGCTTCTTTGAATTGATTCTTTGAGGAAAGGTGGGATCCTGAGAAGAGAGAAGCTATGTATTCAGCATATGTAGGATAGGGCCCATTTATGGAGTCACAGAAGAAGTCTGGATGTCGTGTGAGGAGATGCAATCGCTCTGTTTCTCTAGCTCTTAACCACTTTTCTCACACCTGGACAATCTCATCTTCCACTTAGAAGATACCCCCACCCTGATTTTAGGCATTTGTGAAAGTTTGAGAACTGAACAATGCTTCTACTGAGTAGAAGATGTAGAGTTCCAAATTCTCCATATCTTGAGTGACCCACTCGATCATCTGGTCTTCTAGGCATAGCTCACGGGGCTGGCAGGACCTATCTTCTTCTACCACAATGCCTCATGGTGAGGATGAATAGGTAACCACCCATAGTAACCAATGTCAAATTCGGATAAGTATTTGGTGAGACCATTTTATGTTTAGTGCTGGTTTGGGAACATAAACTTGGGGCCTTGCACACTGTCCTGAGCTTTTTTGCTCAAGACTAGTGCTCTACCATGTGAGCCACAGCTCCACTTCCTGCATTTTTTTTTGGTGGTTAGTTGGAGATGAGAGTCTCAGGGGCTTTCCTACCCAGGCTGGAGTCTCAATGCTCAGATCTCAGCTTCCAGAGTAGCTGGGGTTACAGGTATAAGTCACTGGCCCATAGCACAGTCAGATCATTTTACAAGTGGATGTTTTCTTGCTAGAGAAAGGTTTTCAAACTCTAACTTAGGGAATGCATTTTCATTTGTTGCAGAAACATAAACTGGAGAGTACTTAGGGACTACATGCACTCATAAGCACTAGGCACTAAAACACATTACACTTCAAAAGAAGTTGACAAAAAAAACCTTCCCCCCTGCCTACTTTTAAAACATCATTATGTGCTCTTGGCGATTTATGACTCCACCTTGTCATCCTGGAACCTCTCAGTGGATAAGATCATTAAAAACTCTTCCCCCCCCCCAAGTTTTTATTTACCAGAGCCATGGAAAAATGACATTCGTATTAGCTCTAGTTGGAAAAGCTGAAAAAGGCTATTGTAACTCATTCCAGGTAATATCTTTCTGCAGCACTGTGACTCAGACCTATCTCGAGAAATACTTGAGTGTGAATTATGTCAAAATCAAAGTCATCTATTTAAAATTTGAAATGCATTATGCACCTGAGGTGCTGACAGCAAGGTGGATGCCAAACATTTGATCCACTAATAACACATTTTCCAAGGACTCCAGGTCCTCAGATCTGGGAGTCTTCTTCCATTTTCACTCAGGCCAATTTTTAAATAAAGGGTCGGGAAACAGTTTAGAGATCATAAATCACCCTGATGGTTTGGGGCGGAGAAAAAGTGTTCTCTTGCTCCTTCAGATGTGGGTCCACACATTTTTACACATCTTTCAGCTAAATCAGAAATCCAGATGCAGAATCCTGGTGCTTACGTAGGTCAGGTCTATTTGTGGACATTCCATGGAAGGAGAGAAGGCTGCAGGATCAATTTGTTGCACTTAACCATAATAAGGCATAGGTTAACATGGTAGGAAGCAATCAACAAGGGTGAACTTATATGTGCAGATGGTTTGCACACCATGTGTACATTTTTACCGAATAATTAATTCAGCCCAAATACAGCAATCACTGCAGGGAGATGGCGAGTCACACTGAAGAACTAACAGTCTCTCACTATGATTCTAGTAATACTTCAACTTGACTTGAAACCAATCCAAACTTTCTCCTAAGACCATGGGCCAGTTTTCAATAGTTTTACTCCCCTCATATTTGCAAAGGAATAAAAGTATATAGGCTAAGAGCCCCAGTGGCTCACACCCATAAACTTCAGGAGGCTGAGATCTGAGGATCACAGTTCAAAGCTAGCCTGAACAAGACTTATCTCCAATTAATTACCAAAACATTGGAAATAGAGCTGTAACTCAAACTGATAAGGGTGCTGACCTTAAGTATAGAAGCTCAATGAGAGTACCCTAAGCCCTGCATTCAAGTTCCAGAACCAACACAGAAAAAAAGTGTGTGACATTTTTAATTATAAAAAAATATTACCTGCCAGGCACCTGTGGCTCATGCCTACCTATTCATAAGGCTAAGATCTGAGGATCACAGTTTGAAGCCTATCCAGGCAGAAAAGTCCCTGTGAGACTCTTAAAACCAGAAGTGGTTTTTAAGTAGTAGAGTGATAGCCTTGAACAAAAAGCTCAGGGACAGTGCCCAGGTCCTGAGTTCAAGCCCCACAGCCAACAAAAAAAAAGAAAAATTACCTGACTTACGTAACTGTAAGCCCTCTCTACATCACCTTTATAATAACAATTAAATTTTAAAACACACATACACACACACACACACACACACACACACACACACATGAGCTGAGAACATAGTTCAGTGTTAGAGCTCTTACCTATCCGTGAGCAAGGTCTTAGGGTCTATCCTGAGCACAGTAAACATATATTTACTTATTTGTGTGTATGTAAGTTATATATACATCTCTATATAGATGCATATACATGTATCTATAGGTGTGAATACATATATACACATATATCTATCTATGTATAGATAGCATGCCTACAGATATACACATATGCATACTTATATATAAATCAATAGCATACATTTATACATTACATCTTACTCACTTCCCTGATAGTTCTGCTCCCAGCTGATCTCTCCCCTGACTTTTCCTTGGTGGGCATTTGATGCTCTCTTTAGTCATTTTGAGCACCTGCAACTTTCTTTTCCCAGATGACTACTGGAGACTTGGGTCTGGGGATGATTTGGATAGGACTTGATGTGTCTCAGGGCAGCAGCACAACAGATCACCATGTGGATGTTTAGCTCTCTCCTCTCCCAGAATCTTCTCCTAGTTTCTTATCACCCACATTCTTCTCATTCCCAAACATTATTCCCCATGGGCTCACCTGCTGATGCTCGGTCCCCAGATGGCAGTGCTGCCTTGTGTTGGGAGGGTGTGGACGTTTTTGCAGGCGAGGCCTAGTGGTTGGAAGTTGGCCTTGGGAAGTATGCCTGGTAAGGTTACTCCAGGTCCACCTAGGTCCACCTCGATCCACTAATCCACTTCCTGTCTGCCATGAGTGATCTGTACTCCCCTACAGCCATGGTGTTCCTGCCTCCCCCACCCCCAAACCCCACCACAAACAGGGCCAAACTACCATGATCTGAAGCCGCTTAAACAATGAGCAAAAATCTATCCTTCCTCCCTTAAGTTGTTTCTGCCAGGTATTTTGTCACAGTAACCACAAAGGTACACTAGTTAATACAATCCCCCCTCCTCTTTTTAAGGCCAAAAAATATATATATACCAAATTTCAGCACCAAATTTGAAAACCTGGAACTCCAGTTAAGAACATTTTTTTTTTGGACAGGCTGTCTAAGCCTACCACCCACTCTGAACTTTATCATATATTCAGTGGATACCTTTCAGATCCTTCTCCCCACCCTACCTCAAATACAGGAGGAAGACAATATTTTAATGAGCCATATGTTGCATGATAATATGATGGTGGTTATTTTAACAGCTAAAATGCCTTCTCCCTTGGTTTCTTAACTTTAGTTTATGAAGTACACTTTCCCTTATTTATACTCATATTTCTTTTTCTTCTTTTGTGCCAGGTCTGAGACTTAAACTCACTTGGCAATTTTGCTCATGGCTGGTACTCTAATACTTGGGCCATAGCACTCTTTTCTTGCTGGTTATTTGGAGTTAAGAGTCTCAGTCTGAGTAGCTAGAATTACAGATGTGAGCCACCCGTGCATGGCTTTATTTATACTAGTTTCACAGTTAATTGTGCAAATTTTATTATTCTATTGTGTATTTTTATTCATAATTTCACTATTTACTCTGTTTCTTTTTTGGCTGTACTAAGATTTGAACTCAGGGACTAGAGTTTACTAAGTAGATGCTCTATCATTTGAGTCACTCCCCCAGCCCTTTCTGCTTTAGTTATTTTTCAAGTCAGGTTTTGTGTTTTTGCCCAGAGCTGGCCTTGGGACCATGATCTTCTTGTCAATGCCTCCCATGTAGCTAGGATTACATATGTGAACCACTAGACCTGCTCTGGTTGAAAAGGGGTCTCAGTAACATTTTGTCTAAGCTGGGCTCAAATTTCAGTCCTCCTAATATCAATATCAGACCTCACAAAGCCATAGTAATGAAAACAGCTGGTACTGTCACAAGAACAGACCTGAGCACCAATGGAATAGAACAGAAGACCCAGAAATGAACCCAC
>NW_027205086.1:0-17650 GCF_024711535.1 Dipodomys merriami | reverse complement strand
GTATTCCCGTGGAGCAGAGTGCCACTGAGAGAATGGGGGTCAAATAAAAGCTACAGTGCATCTTTGAGACTGAAATTCTTTCACCAGGATGAACCTGAGATCCACATTTTAAAGAAATAGAAAACTGGAGGCCACAGAAGGTGAAGGGACTGGTGAACAGGGCGAAATCATGAAGGCAGCCTAGCATGTATAAGAGTGTTGCTGCAGATGTCCCTCCAACACTGATCCTATGGACGAAGGGCTAGGGAGGAGTGCTTCACTGCATGCCCCATGCCCCCAGAGCCCTGCAGTGTATACTCTCAGACAAAGTAGAGAAAGATCTCGGAAGTCCTGGAGGAAAACAATGTGTTTGACTCCAGGAATCTGAGCTTTTGCCAAATTAGATTGGTAGGATAATGCTTCTTCCTGCCAAACAACTATTAACACTCCATAGAGCTATTGCTTCTCAGAACTTATTATAAACAATGTAGAGTTATAGACAGTTCCATGTGACATTCTGTGTAAAAATATAGGAGTTCATTTATTCCAACCAAAGTATTTTCAAGTACCTGCGGTGCAATAATGTAGACTCAATGCTGATATGAATAGACCAGGCAGAATTCATGCCCTGCTGGAGCTTCTTTTCTTATAGAGACAGTCAATAAGTCAAATTTGCCAAATCAGATGATGGTCAGTCTGATGGAGAATGAGAATCCCTATCTGCAATGACAGAGTGATATATCCCACCCATCTTGTGTGGTGATATACAGCCACATCACCACACATACACATGCATACATGCATGGCAAGTGACAAGGAAAGGTGATATTTCATTAATAAGATGAGAATGCCCAAATAGCTCCATAGAAGCAGATAATCCTGGACCCTGTATGCTATTATTTAGCCAGGTAACTTGTGGACTGCTATTTCCCACTACAATTCAGGATAGTCATGAAGATGAAGTCTATGAAGAACTGTATTTTTTTTTTTGCCTCAAACTCCTCCACTCAACCCGCACTACTTAGAGAGATGTAAGTCAGGATTATTGTCAATTGTATTTTAGAAATAGGAAAACTATGAGTACAGATATATGAAGTCTTCCAGTAAAACAACTTTTGGAAAACCATCTATTTTCCTTTGAATATGACTCATTTCCAAAAGATAACCAAACATTCATTTTTTGCCTTTAATTGTCATAAAATTCACATGGTATAAATTTACCATGTTACTATTTTTAAGTATATAGTTCAAAATAGTATTAAGTACATTCACATTTTTATACTATTGATCCCTAGAAGTCTTTTTATCCTATTAATTAATACTCTATACCAATTAAAAAACTCTCCCTCAGGCCCTGGAAATGACCATTCTATTTTCTGTCTTTAGGAATTTGACTCAAGTACCACATCTAAGTGGAGTTTGTCTTCTCAAGGCTGGATATCTTTTTACCTTAGCATGATGTCTTAAGATGCATTTACATTGAGCAAATATTTGAATTTCTCTTATTTTAAACGCTGAGCATTCATCTTGTTATATGTGTATATATATGTATATATATACATATACATATATATATATATATATATATATATATATATAAAATCACCTTTTGTTTTTCTGTTCAGCTGTAAATGGATACTTGGATTGGTTCCATCTTTGGACTTCCGAATCTATATATAAAGATTTCTATAGGCAGAAGTGTACAGACATCTTTTGAAAACTGTTTTCCAATTATATTGGGTATATGCTCAGAAGTGGAATTATAGGAACTTTATAGTAATTCTACTTTTATTTACTTATTTTTTGAGAAACTCTCATAATGTTTTCCATAGTGACTGCACTGTTTTACATTCCACCCACAGTTCACAAGGGTTTTAGTATTTTTCTGTACATTTGTCCCAATATTTGTTTTCTTCTTTATTACACACACACACACACACACACACACACACACACACACACACACACACACACACTAGGCATCCTAATGTGTATTAAATAGTTTGTCTTTGTGATTTTGACTCACATTTTCCTAATTATGAGTGACACTGAGCATCTTTTTATGTGCCTGTTGGTCACTTACATGTCTTTTTTAGAGAAATGACTATTCAAGTCTTTTCCATATATATATATATATATATGTATATACATATATAATTTTAATTATCTTTAAGTTCTTGTACAAAGGAATTACCATTCAACAAAACAGTTTATTAATACAGTGCATCTTGATCAGTCACCCCTTTCAATTTTCTCACCTGTCTCTCCCAGCCTATCCCTTCCCTTACTTTTCTTAATTTTGTAGGATATGCATTGACTTTTTTGCCATTTAACAAAGCAGTTTATGTATACAATCCATCTTGATCTGTGTCATCCCTTCAACATTTTCAACCTCTTTGGCCCACCTCTTCCCTTATTTTTCTTAATTTTGTGGTATATACAATGAATGCTTGACTACATTCTCCCTCTCCTCCCCTTCCTTCATCTACCCCTCTTCCCTTGGCCTCATCCCCTGCCCCCTTGCAAGTACCCATTTACTGAGACTAATTTTGTTGGGTTTTGACTCAGTCTTTCTAAAGAATTATACTATTTGAGCTGTCCATAGAGTTGATTATTCTTCGGTTAATTCATTTGTAACCACTTGCATACCACCCACAGTGTTTACTTATAGATTTATAAGCACGTTCTAGCTACCACAAATGAGGGAAACCATGAAACCTTTGTTTCTCTAAATATGGCTTACTTCACTTAATATAATTTTTTTCCAAGTCTTTCTTTCCATTTCCTTATGAATGTCTGGTTGTTACCTAGAACTAACTCGTTCTCTCTCTCTCTCTCTCTCTCTCTCTCTCTCTCTCTCTCTCTCTCTCTCTCTCTCTCTCTCTCTCTCTCTTTCACACACACACACACACACACACACACACACACACACACACACACACACACACACACACACACACACACACACACACACACACCACTTGCTTCTGTGCCCATACTGAGGCATTAACTCAGGGCCTTAAACTCTTTGCTCTTTTGATTATGGATAGTATTCTACCATTGAGCTACATCTCCAGTTCTGAACTTTTGTTTGTTAACTGGAAGTAAGAGTCTAGTGGATTTTTCCACCTGGAATGACTTTGAACTTTGATCCTCTGATTTCAACTTCTAGAATAGCTAGAAAGGCAGACATAGACAACTGGTGCCAAGCAACCTTGTCTTACATTTTCAATAATTACCACACTAATATAGTAAGCATAAAGAAACAGGCCCAGCTAGGCTGAATCTTTATCTGCTCAGACTCTATAGCTCTAGCTGGCTGATGTCCTTACATATTCCTGTCATGATGGAGCTTTATGCTCAGAATCCCTGTTTACACAAGCAATGAGAAATTCCTAACATCCATGGAATGGCTGGTTGAAGCTAGGCATAACTTTAGGGCCTCATGCCTTTTCTTTCCTTTTCTTTTTAATCCAGACTGAACTAGAAGAAAAAATTAGCTCGTGGTTTGAAGTCTCTCTACTAGAACAACCCCAGGGATTATAACCACCTGTCTCTGGCCATCACTACTATTCCCCCAAACTTGGCTCCAGTGTTCACTGTGAACCACATGTGCACCCAAGTGCATACCACAGCTGGCATCCCCGTGGCTAGAATCAATCTGTATTCATAACCCATAGGGGAGAAATAACCAGCCATTCAACTCCTCTGATTGGCTAAATATCCTAAGTGTCTGAAAATGGGAAGAAAATATGGGCGTTTCTTTTTCTCTCTCTCTCTCTCTTTAAAATCTTTTTTTTATATACCAGAGAAAAATGATGCTTCTGGCTAAGAATGTTAAGCAGCAGTCTCAGTCAGACTGGATGGTTTGCAGAGATTAACTTACCCCTTGGAGTGTTCAGCAACCAACTAGAAGTCTCTCTCAAGCCAAGCAATTTTATAATTAAGTGATAATTGTTTTTTTTTTGAGGATTCATCACCTCTTATAGCTTAGAGAAAGATAAACAGCTGCAGGAATCAATAAGCATCAAGGTCATAGGCTGAATTATTTACTGATTCTCTGTTATTTATCTCCAAATTTGCTCCCTACAAGGAAAAATTGTACCCAGAAGATTCAGAACATACCTGGTTTATTTTTACAATATGGTTATCATCTTTACCTCATTAGAGGTCAAGCAGTACTGCTGCTTCCCTAGGAAAGCATGGAGAATGGAAGGGTCTGATTATGGGCTCATCATGAACTAGATCAGAGTAGAGAAAGCTCAGCTGGAGCACTGAAACGCAGAAATTCCAGTGGTTGGCCTGGATGGGCAATTGAAGATGAGGGTTGTGTCATTACTCTTACAATTACCTATTGCTACATGGCTGAGAAATCTTCCTAGCAATGCTATTAACCTTGTGCTTTGGGTTCTGTGCTCTTTCATCCAAGGGATGAAACTCAAGTTTTATTACTTCACTGTGAAGAAGTCTTCTGTCCTTCCTTCCTTACTGAGGAGCATGTAAAGCAGTCTGCTTGCCTTTGAATTCTGAGTTCTGGGGCAACTATTTCCTCTGTACTTTCAAGTCCTCAAATCTGGTTACTTTCTACTTTCTTTTCAAAATTCTCACCATACTTCTTTGAGTACCTCAAACATGCCATCCTCTTTCCTCTCCGTTTCAGCTCAGCTGTTGTTCCTGCTCATATCATGTCTCTTTACTTTCCAGAAAAAGCCCCACTTGGGCTGGGAAGGTGGCTTAGTGGTAGAGTGCTTGCCTTGCATGCATGAGGCCCTGGGTTCGATTCCTCAGCACCACATAAGCAGAAAAAGCTGGAAGTGGGGCTGAGGCTCAAGTGGTAGAGTGCTAGATGTGAGCTGAAGAGCTGATGGACAGCGCCCAGGCCCAGAGTTCAGGCCTCATGACCAGAAAAAAAAAAAAGAAAAAAGAAAAAGCCCCACTTATATAAGTTGTAATACCCTATATATTTTAAGTTTAAGCAATAGCCACTCCCTGATTCCTCCAGGGTGCATTTCAAAATTCTTATTAGCCTATGTTTCTTTGGGTCTGGCTTACTTCACTTAATATGATTTTTTGCAAGTCTTTCTATTTCCTTACAAATAGGGCAATGCCATTCTTTCTGATTGAAGCATAGAATTCCATTGTGTATATATACCATATTTTCTTGATCCATTCATCCACTGAGGGGCAGGTTGGTTGTACATCTTAACTATGGTAAATAATGTTGTAGTGAACATAATTGCACTTTTAGCTTTAATGTGGCCTTGTTGTGTTTGTTTGGGTAAATGTCCAGATGTGGGATTGCTGGATCCTAGGGTAGTTCTATGTTTAGTCCTTTGAGGAACCTCCATACTGCTTTTCAGAGTGGTTGAACCACTTTACATTCCTATTAACAGTGCAGTAGAATTCCCTTTTGACCACATCCCTGCCAGCATCTAGTATTATTTGTTTTCTTTTTTTAAAATTGTGAAAATACTGTACAGAGGAGTTACAATTACATGAGCAAGGTAATGAGTACATTTCTTATCAAGCATTGTTGTCTCCTCCTTTGTTTCCCCTTACTATCCCTGCCCTCCCATCCCCTGCCCCTGTGCCAAAGTTGTAAAATTCGTTTTTCGACATAACGACTTGTACATCTCATTGTTGCAATGGGTCCATCTGTATCCCTATTTAAACAATTGGTTTTTTCCCTTCCCCTCCACAAATTATGCTAACATCAAATACAGTGAAAACAGGGGTTATACTGTGGGGGGAGGGACATACAAAACATAAAAGAAATCATCTTATAAATATGTTAGAAACAATAGCAAAAAAGAAAAACCATTTGAGTCCTTAATTGGGGTTCATTTTGCTTAACATCAACTTATCTGACCATTTCTGCTTGTCTCAGACATATACTAGTTATTGCAAATAAGGGAAACAATGGGATCTATGTTTCTTTGGGCCTCGCTTACTTCACTTAATATAATTTTTTCCAAGTCTTTGTTTTCTTGATAATGACCATTCTAACTGGGGTGAGGTGGAATCTCAATGTGGTTTTGATTTGAATTTCTTTTATGGCCAGAGATGTTTAACACTTCTTCATGTATCTATTGGCTGTATATCTTTTTTTCTTTCATTTTTTCCCTTGTTTTATCCTCTGTTGTCACTGTTTTTGATATTGGTACCCTGTATCTTGTATATATGTTTATCTGATTTGGAGAAGAGATGGAGAATAACAGAATGGTGAGACAAAGGGTGAACTAATGCAATAGTGATACTCACAAGACACTATGAACTTTACATTTTTTGGAGGGAGTCAAAGGGGAGGGAAAGTGGAAGAAAAATGAGAGAAGGGGTAACACTGTTTGAAAAGAAACTGTAACCCCTTTGTAGAACCCCTTTGCAATAAGTTTAATTTTTTTTAAAAAACTTATTAGCTAGAATTCCTGTTGTTTGAACAGGCACCTACTACATCATGGATTACACTTTATTGTCTAGCCACTAATTGACAGTTAATTTTTTAACATTTATTATTATTATTATCTTTAAGTAGTTGTACAAAGAAGTTCCCATTTTACAAAACAGTATATGAATTCAAAGTGTCTGACAACATTGGCAGTAAATATTTATGTACACTTATAAGTTGTCTGTGACTACTGAGAAGTGAGATGGTAGAATGTTTTTGTGTTACTTCTGAGCCTGTCTGAAAAGCATCCTACTTTCCTTTTATTGAGCACACTGACATGAAATGGTAGTAACAATTTGTATTTTGGTCAAGTCATGGGGCTTGAACTCTGTGCCTGGGCATTGTCCCTGAGTTCATCAGCTCAAGACAAGTACTTTATCACTTGAGTCACAGTGCCACTTCTGATTTTCTGGTGTTTAATTGGAGATAAAAGTCTCACAGACTTTCCTGCTCAGGCTGGCTTTGAACCACAATCCTCAGATCTCAGACTCCTGAGTAGCTAGGATTTCAGGCATGAGCCACTGGCACCCTACTGATAGTAGCAATTTTTAAAAAAGCATTGTACAGCTGGGCACATGCCTATAATCCTAGCTATCTTACAGACTGAGATATGAGCATCCTAGTTCAAAGACAGCCCAGGTAGAAAAAATTGTAAGTCTTACGTACAATTACCCAGCCAAAAGCTGAAGTGGAGGTATGGATCAAGTTGTAGGGTGACAGCATAGGATAAAACAAGCCATGCCATGTGAGAGTTTCAGAATTTTTTTAACATTAATAACCTATTATAAATGGTTGCATATAATCAGTTTAGGAGAAAATTATAATTTCTTGAAGTATAATGATCCACTTCCCTGTATTTTATATTGAAGAATGTTGTGTATATACTGGTACATACCTGTTCTCTAAAGCAACAAAACAATTACTTAAAAATATTCACTTTTTGATGAGTCATTCTCTTTTATTAGGCCACTGGCATATTTGTTAGTAGATGCAGGAAGGTAAAAAATGTTTAGTGGAGCTGGGTGCCAGTGGCTCACACTTGTAATCCTAGCTATTCAGGAGGCTGAGATCTGAGGATCGCAGTTCAAAACCAGCCCGGGCAGGAAAGTCTGTAAAAACTCTTATCTTCAATAAACCACCAGAAAACCAGAAGTGGCACTGTAGCTCAAGTGGTAGAGTACTAGCCTTGAGCTGAAGAGCTGAGGGACAGTGCTCAGGCCCAGAGTTCAAGCCCCACGACCGACAAAAAAAAAAGTTTAGTGGTCAATTTAGTCAAGATATTCTTGACCTTTTGAGATAGAGCACCTGTATCCAAAATAAAATTGATTTGTTTTTATTTTGTGTCCTTTTTGGGTCATTGTCAGTTTTTCTTCTTTGGAAAATAATGCTGATAAGTAACTCTGAGTTTGATGAAACATACCTGTGGGCCTAAATGGTGTGAGAGGTTTTCATAGAAAACTACTTGCTATGATAGGAACAAAATATTTGTGGATAAATGACATTTACAAAAGTTATAAAAATTTCATTTGTACTTTATGGTGCATTGTAGGTAAAAATAGAAACACCTACAGTCACCTTCAATCATCTATGGCTTTCCCATAGGGGCTCAGGGATGTTGGTCCCTGATCTGGAGTGAGACCAGATGTCTGGCCCAGTGCTCTCATGGGGCCACAAACATCCTTGAAAGAGCATCCATATTTCCTTTGTGGGTACAGATTTCAAATCTTGATAATACATTCAGTTTCCCACTTCCTTTCGCTCCCCTCAACCTCATCAACTTTTACAAAAATTCAAAATCAATCTGTCTGATTGTTTGATGAGATTAGAGGACTTTCACTGGTCTTGCTATTACTCATAAAAAAGCAGATGTGACTCTGTGTTTTGGAATCTATTTCTCCCTTTCTGCATCTTTGCTATCCATTAAACAAGGAAACCCTGGAACTAATTCCCAATAAAAACAACTTCATAGAAAGCAGAGTATTGGGATTCCACACAATCCCAGTTGTTATTCTCTAGCCAGACACCAGAACAGGGATGGCTTAATTTAAGCAAGGATACATGGTGATGCTAAGCAACCCTTTCTGAGAATCCTGGGTTTAATCTGATGTAGTATTTGTCTTGAGAGATTTCCCAGAGGTAAGATATGGGCTTGGGCTCCATATGTTGGCTGTTGGGCAAGATTCAAATAACTTAGCAGGAATTTGATTCATCTCCATTGAGTAGTATGATTTTGATTATTGTAATGATAATATACAGAGACTGGAAGATTGTAATGATTACTGAGATAAAAAATGCATGAGAACAAAAGGAAAGTTCTAGAAATAAGTGAAGTTGGAGGTAAAAAAATGGCCAAGACAAAGGAAGCTGTGTATGACACCAGAAAAATGATTAAATGGTTAATTAATTCTGTAAATAACAGAAAAATATATTTGTTCTTTCATTAGGCAAGCAAGAGAGGTAGAGAGTGAGAATGAGGGTCTCATCTCAACCTACATATATTGACATTAAATCTATATGTTTATGTTATTTTCTTTTAATACCAAACCATACTTAATACCTTATCCTAGAAGTGCTTTAATTTTTAGAGACTAATAGTATAGTTCTGTGTTTTAAAGAAATGAGTTACCTTCATCTAGATAAAGCTAGCAAGAGTAAAAAACATAACCTGCTACTTCTAGTTAAAAAACATTATGGTTACAAAGTAATAGACATTTTCTCATTGTTGTCCTTCAATAGGGATAATACAGCAATTGCATGAGAAATCTGAGTTACTATGCCAAGTAACTCAGCTCTCTTGGGAAAACAAATTAAAGATGTACTATACTAATTAGGATTTATTCTGAGCTCCTATTACAAGGAAACCAACTCAATATGGTGTTTAGATAAGAATAAAAATCTCAGAACTTTCATTACAAGGTTTTCATTACATGATCACACAGACATACAAGACTGAGAAGTCACACTAAAGCTGACTTTTGTCCCTGTAAGGAAGAGGATAAAATATGGACAGTGTGCAGGCTCTGAGCACTTGCCAATAGCTGTGATAGCTGTGGTGGTGGTGGCAGCCATGGTGGTGGCAGCAGCCGCCATACCAACAGAGAAAGTCCAGGACAAAGGCTCCAGATGAAGCATGTGAGCAGATTCTACTCACCACCAACAATAACTGACAAGGAGCAGAAATCTTCATCCTGCTGATTGCAAGAACAGGGACAGCCCAGTTACCAGGAGTCTGGTGTGAGTAGAACCCTGAAATCTTCACTCCTTCTCATGGAGCAGTGGTGGAAAGGTAGCCCCTCCCCTACCACCAGAGAAGATCTCCATCTTTGATACTGACAAAGGCCGGGCAGAGCAACTAGCTCCAACCCAGGCCTTGGAAGGAAAGAATTGGAGCCATTAGCATATCACAGGAACCTGACCTGACCTGTGAGGCTCAGCTCCACCCAGGGGAAAGTCACCCAGCCTAGGCAGGGGATGCTCCGTCCGCCAGAGGCTGACCCTCCCCACTATAGCATAGACAAAAATTGGAAACTTAGTAAACATAAACCCTGAGATGGCTCCAGGCTGGGCTCTGTGAGTGTCTCAGGAGCTAGCCCTTCAAGGAAAAGCTACTGCTTGCTGATAGGCCTCAACCCTATCCAGAACATAGTCTCATCACAGCAACTCCAAACTAGAGGAAACAGCCATCTCCCTCTTTTGTGATACTCAAAGCAGATCTCTTTCCCACTGAATTAGCCTGGGAGGAGAATCACAAAGTCCTGGGTAAGGCAGAGCTGTCTGTTTGCTCAAACAAACTGACTTAAGAAACCAATTAAGCCACAGGAAAACCAAATACCACAAGCAGACCAGAGACTCCACCAAGAGACTGGTTATGGACAGAGAGGAGATACAAGATCTTCCCCTCCCCCCCCCAAAAAATCAAAGAAGTATTTATTATTGTTATTTTTAAAAATTGATATCTATTATATTTTTTTCATAATTTTTATTTTAAGAGTGTATGCAGGTGTGTGTGCTTTTTAAAAAATCTCTTTTGACCTTTTGGTCCTTTTTTTTCTTTTGTCTTTCTTTCTTTTTTGCATGACTTAATTGCTGTTCTGCTCATCCCCAGATATAAACACATCAGTGATTGTTAGACTTTATCCCTCATTGTGTACATACTTAATCCAGAAACTTAAGACTCAATTCACAACCTCTTTGGCTTAACTTCTTTAATAGTAGTACTATTTCTTTATACCTATATAACTTTAAATTATTCCAACTTTAAGAATTTTTATTTTAATTTTTTCATTTTTCCTATTTATCTTTCCCCTCCTCTCATCCTACCCTTTTCTTCTCTCAATATCATTTTTTATACTTACATAATTTTTAAGTGTTGCATTTTTTTAAATTAAAATTTTTGTTTTTCCATCTTTTCTTTTTTTTTTTTTTTTAAATCTTTCTCCTATCATTCTGTCCTATCTATTTCCCCTCTCTGAGATTAGGACTTGGTTATATTCACTCTCCTTTCACCTCTCCACATCCCTCTAATCCTATTTTCCCCACAATTCTCCCTAAACCTAATAATTTCTGGTTTGCTGAATCCCTCATTGATGAATTAGCCCATTAATCCATAGTTGTTTGATGTTGAATAGATTGTATCTTTTGAATAGATTGTATCTGCAGGCATTTTGACTGTGCAACTATAGTACTCTGGTTGAGGCTTGCCTTAATATAGTGTTCTGGCACAAAATTGGTGTTACTTTCATACCAAATGGGCAGAAAAAGCTGGAGGAACACGAGAAAAATGGCAAGTCCGGGTATCTCAGCTCCCACTCAGAATAATCAGATGACAGAACAGTTCATGAATAATCTAGAGGAGAGTTCCAAAAATCTCTACAAACACTACTGGTAAACATGGTGAATGAAAAGATTGAAAACCTGCAAAGGACTCAGTGTGAGCATGATAGGGAACGAGACAAGGCAAACCAAAGATTAATATAGGAACTTCACAAGCATGTTGAGGCTAACCAAAAATTACTACAGGAATCTCATGAGCATGAGGAAGCTACTCAAAGATTAATACAGGAATTGTGTGAGCAGGTTGAGAACAAAGAGAAAGACAGGAATTGCATGAGCAGTCTGAGAACAGTCAAAGAGAAAGACAGGGATTGCATGAGTGTGAGGAAGTTAATCACAGAGTACTACAGGAATTACCTGCATGGGATGAGAACAGACAAAGATTAATAGAGGCATCCACGGAATCCATAAACAGACAGCTGAAAGAATTCAGGGAGACCACAAAGGGAATGCTGAATGGAGCCAGTCAAAAGTAAAGGGAGGGGCTGGGAAGGTGGCTCAGTGGTAGAGTGATTGCCTTGCATGCATGAGGCCCCAGGTTCAATTCCTCAGCACCACATAACAAAAAGAAAAAAGTGGGAAGTGGCGCTGTGGCTCAAGCTGAAGAGCTGAGGGACAGCACCCAGGCCCAGAGTTCAGGCCCCATGACGAGACCCCCCCCCAAAAAAGAAAAGGGAGTCCAAGGAAACCATAACGGATCAACAAAGTGATTTGAGAATAAACACTGAACACCAAATTAAGGAAGTAAAGAAGGTCATACATGATCTAAAAGAAAGCTCCAACGAAGTATTTGAAGCCATCAAAGCTGACCAATTAGAAGGAAAGGAAATTAAAAAAATAACAATGTAGAAAGTATTGACAATAGGTTAGACCATGCAGAAGATCAAATCTCGAGGATTGAAGACAGACTAGATATTATAGAGAAAGAACATACAACTATCTAAGACAAATCCAAGAAATATGATAGATCTATTCAACATTTGGAAGACACCATCAGAAGGCCTAATCTGAGGATAATGGGTGTAGAGGAGCACCGAGAGGCAGAAATTAATGGTCTAGGAAATTTGTTTAACAGGATCCTAACAGAGAACTTCCCAAACATGCAAAAAGATAGGCCTATTCAGATACAAGAAGCTTTTAGAACCCCAAGTAGACCAGACCAGACCAGGACATCCCACTGTCACATTATAATCCACACAGGATCAATTCAGACCAAGGAAAAGATCCTTAAAGCTGTCAAGGAGAAAAGATCAATCACCTATAAAGGGAAACCAATTAGAATCACCTCAGATTTCTCAGCAGAGACAATTAAAGCAAGAAGAGCCTGGAATGATGTATGCCATGCCCTAAAGACAAACAACTATCAACCAAGAATACTGTACCCAGCTAAACTCTCCTTCATAACTGAAGGTCAAATGAAAACCTGACATAGCAAAGAAAAACTGAAACAATATATCTCCACAAAACCAAAAGATACTTAAAGATGTCCTACACAAAGATAACCAAAAAGACCACAATAAAGGCCAAAAAACAACACCCAAACTGAAAATCCAAGAATCATAGGAAGAACCCAGCTTTTGCAGCCCCCAAGAAGGTGGATAACATGACAGGAAGTACCAAACACCTCTCAATCCTAACTCTCAACATTAATGGACTAAACTCTCCAATTAAGCAACAGACTGCTAGTTGGATTAAAAAGCAAGATCCTTCTATCTGCTGCCTTGAAGAGTCACACCTGGCCCATAAAAACAAACATATTCTGCAAGTGAAAGGCTGGAATAAAATCTACCAAGCAAACTGCCCCCATAAACAAGCTGGAGTTGTACCTATATCAAATAAAATAGACTTCAAATTAAAATTAGTAAGAAGAGATAAAGAAGGTCACTACATACAAATTAAGGTATCTCTCCTTCAGGACGATATTACAATTCTAAATATCTATTCACCAAACAACGGAGCAGCCAAATTTATTCAAGAAACACTACTTTCCCTCAAATCTCACATAGATCCAAAGACATTAATTGTTGGGGACTTTAACTCACCCTGTTCCCACTAGATAGATCAACTTGGCAAAAACTCAGCAGAGAAACTGCAGATCTAAACAACTGCATAGATCAACTAGATTTAACAGACATCTACTGAATATTTCACCCAGCAGTATCAGAATACACACTCTTCTCAGCACACATGGAACGTTTTTAGGTCACAAAAAGCAAACTTGTCCATATTCAGAAATGTTGAAGTTATGCCCTGCATTTTCTCAGACCACAAGGGAATAATATTAGAACTCATCACCAAAAGCCACCAAAGAAAGTCCTATAACACATGGAGACTGAAGAACACACTGTTGAATCAGCAGTGGATCATGGAAAAGATTATAAAGGAAATTCAAATATTCATGAAATTCAACAAAAATGAACCCACAAATTACCAGCTCCTCTAGGACACAGCAAAGGCAGTACTCAGTGGCAAGTTTATAGCTTTAAGTTCTACATCAACAATCGGGGAGGTCTGAAACCAAAAATTTAATGAGACCTCTGAACCTTCTTGAAAAAGAGCAACAAGCTAAACCCCAATCCAGTAGATGGAAAGAAATAATTAAAATTTAATCAGAATTAGAATTAGAATCCAAATTAGAAAATGAATTAGAACGCAAAAAAAAAAAAAAAACAGAACGAATCAACAAAACAAAGAGTTGGTTTTTTGAAAAAATTAACAAAATTGACAGACCCTTGGCAAATCTTATCAGAAAAAGAAGAGAACACACCCAAATAAACAAACTCAGAGATGAGAATGGAAATATTATCACAGAAACAACCAAGATTCAGAACATTATAAGGGAATACTTCTCAAACCTTTATGCTAATAAGTTTGAGAATGTGGAAAAAAAATGGATGATTTCCTAGCAAATATCGACATGCCAAAACTAAGCCAAGGTGAGTTAAACCAACTTAACAGGCCCATATCAAGCATTGAAATAGAGACAGTAATAACAGACCTCCAATCTAAGAAAAGCCCAGGACTGGATGGAGTTACAGCAGAGTTCTACAAGGCCTTCAAAGCAGAACTCACACCAATACTACTCCAACTTTTCAATGAAAATGAAAGAGAAAGTTCACTACCAAACTATTTCTATGATGCCATCATAACCTTCATCCCAACGCCAGGCAGGACTCATCAAAGAAAGAGAACTATAGACCCATTTCTTTGATGAACACTGATGCAAAACTTCTCAACAAAATGTTGGCCAATCAACTTCAACAATTCATCAAAAAAAATCATACACAACAATCAAATAGGATTCATTTCAGGGGTGCAAAGCTAGTTCAATATGTGCAAATCAATTAATATAATCAATCACATCAACAAGAGCAAGGATAAGAACCACATGGTTATCTCAATAAATGCAGAAAAAGCTTTGACAAGTTCCAACACCCCTTTATGATGAAGGCTCTGGAAAAACTAGGAATCCATGGAACATTCCTCAATACAATAAAGGCTGTATATGACAAACCTACAGCCAGCATTACACTTAATGATGAAAAGCTAAAGCCATTTCCCTCTAAACTCAGGAATGAGACAAGTAGACACCCTCTTCAATTTAGTATTAGAATGCCTAGCTACAGCAATAAGACAAGATGCAAACATAAAAGGGATCCAAAATGGAAAGATGAAGTAAAACTATCCCTCTTTGCAGATGACATGATTTTGTACTCCACTCCCAAATTACTCAAGCTGATTCGAAACTTTGGCAGAGTAGCAGGGTATAAAATTAACTCTCAAAAAAATCACTGGCTTTTCTGTATGCCAACAATGAGAAGAGGGGGGCTGAAATCAGGAACTCCCTTTGTAATAGCCCCTCAAAAATAAAATACCTAGAAAGTAACTTAACCAAAGAAGTGAAGGATGTCTATGATGAAAAGTTTAAAAACCTGAAAAAGGAAATCGAAACAGAACTTAGAAAGTGGTAAAAACCCCCTATGCTCCTGGATTGGAAGGATCAACATTGTGAAAATGGCAATAATTCCCAAGGCTATCTATAAATTCAATGTGATAGCTATCAATATTCCAACCTCATTCTTCAATGAAACAAAAGAAGCTATCCAAAAATTCATATGGAACAATAAAAGACCCCAAATAGCAAAAACGATCCTTAACAGAAAGAACAGTGCTGGAGGAATATCAATACCAAATTTCAAACTCTCCTACAAAGCCACAGTAATCAAAACAGCTTAGTACTGGCACGAGAGACCTCATGGCCAGTGATATATAATTGGAAACCCAAAAATGACTATAGCTACCTAATCTTTGATAAGGGAACTAAAAAATAGAATGAAAGAAAGAAAGCCTCTTCAGTAAATGGTGCTGGCAAAACTGGTTAATCACTTGTAGAAAACTAAATCTAGAGCCTTATATATCACCCTGCACCAGAATCAACTCCAAATGGATCAAAGACCCCAGAGTCAAAGCAGACACCCTGAAGAAAACATTACAGGACCAAATAGGAGAAAGTCTAGGTCTCTTTGGAACAGGCTGAAATTTTCCTAATAGAGACCCAGAAACACAAAAAATCAAAGAAAGTTTGGATAAATGGGATTGCTTGGAGTTGCAGAATTTCTGCATGGAAAACGACATAGCTAACAATAGAAATCCCACAGATTGGGAGATCTTCACTAGCCATATAACGGACAAGGGTCTCATATCTAAAATATATTTGGAACTCAAAAAATTACATCCCTTAAAAACAAATCCTTAAAGAAAGAACTGCCTAATAAATAAGTGGGCTAAAGACTTAAAGAGAAACTTCTCTGAAGAAGAAAGAAGGATGACCAATAGACACATGAAGAAATGCTCAACCTCTATAGCCATAAAAGAAATGAAAATCAAAACAAAATTGAGATTCCACCTCACCCCAGTTAGAGTGGCTATAATCAAGAAATCTAATAACAGCGGGAGGGGATGTGGCCAGAAGGGAACCTTACTGAATTGTTGGTGGGAGTGAAAACTTGTTCTACCACTTTGGAAAGTAGTATGGAGGTTCCTCAAAAGACTCCACATACAGTTCCCCTATGGCCCAGCAACTCAGTTTTGGGCAGTTACCCAAATGATCACAAACAAGACCATCCTAAACCTACAAGCACAACTATGTTAATCACAGCATTATTTGCCATATCTAAGTTATGGAACCAACCCAGATGCCCCTCAGTAGATGAATGGATCAAGAAAATATCATATATATATATATATATATATATATATATGTGTGTGTGTGTGTGTGTATAGATATATATATCTATATATATATCTATATATATATCTATATATATATCTATATATATATATATATCTATACACACACACACACACACACACACACACACACACACACACAAAATGGAATTCTATGCCTTCATCAGAAAGAATAACAATGCCTCATTTGTTAGGAATTGGAAAGACTTGGAAAAAAATTATATTAAGTGAAGTAAGCCAGGTCCAAAGAAACACAGGTCCCATGGTATCCCTTATTTGCAATAACTAGTATATGTCTGAGACAAGCAGAAAAGGTCAGATAAGATGATGTTAAGTGAAATTAACCCCAAGAATAGGGACACAAGTGGTTTTTTCTTTCTAGATATTGTTTCTAACGTATTTATAAGGTACCGTGTAATTTTTTTGTTGCTTTGTATGTCCCTCCCCATGGTATAACCCCTGTTTTCACTATTTTTGATTTTAGTATAATTTGGGGAGGGGAAAGGAAAAAACAAATTGTTTAAATAGGGATACAGGTTGACCCACTGCAACAATGAGATATACAAGACGCTATGTCAAAAAATGAGCTTTACAATTTAGGTGGGGAGCTGGTTGGGGGCAGTCGGGGGTGTAGTTGTGGAGATGGGAGGGAAGGGATGGTAGGGGAAACAAAGGAGGAGGCAACAATGCTTGATAAGAAATATTCTCATTACTTTGCTCATGTAATTGTAACCCCTCTGTACAGTATTTTCACAATAAAACTTATTTAAAATAATAATAAGTTGAAGATGTATGTGCCATAGGAAAGAAGTATGTAGTCTACTTTCTATTTCTTCAAATTTACTTCTAACCAAATTTATGTGGGGTATAAGTCTAGCCAGTTGAGATACTTAGTAGCAACATTTCTATAAATCAGTTCATCTTGATTGAATTTGAAAAATTGTAATTCTTTTACCTGTGGATATGAAAATACCCTTGTAAATTATTTGTTATGCTTTGGCTGATATATATGCAGTGTCTTCAGTTTCCTTATGGTACATGTTTGCATAACATGTGTTCTTTTTTTTAAAAATGCCATTTGTGTCTTTATATTTAAAGATAATTTCTTGCATATAGCACATAATTGGGCCTTGCTTTTGTGTT
>NW_027205085.1:0-17663 GCF_024711535.1 Dipodomys merriami | reverse complement strand
AGCACGAACACACAAATGGATTCCATTATGTTAAACTTAATGCTGTTTATAAAACACTATGGTGTTACATTTATCAAGACACATATTCCAAGATTAAAAGTAAATCTGAAGACAAATGGTGTAGAAATCAATATGAGAAATTAAAGTTCTGTTATAAATACATGAAAATTAAAAGATATACTTGTAGTATTCTATGAGTGAAATAAATACAGGGAAATTACAATGGATATCAAAGAAATGTATTCCTTCATTGTGATTTATAGAATATTACATGTAGCCTCTTTCTTACTTCACCTTTGAAATAAAAACAAATAGTTTGGGGCTGGGAATACTGCTAAGTGTTAGTGTATTTGCCTATCTGCATAAAGCCCTAGGTTCCATTCCTCAGCACTGCATAAACAGAAAGATTAGGAAATGGCACTGTGGCTCAGGTGGTAGAGTTGTAGACTTGAGCAAATCAAGATCGGGAATGGTGCCTAAGAAGGGCCCAAATTCAAGCTCCAGGTTTGGCAAAAAAAAAGGGTTTAAATATGTATGGACATTTTCAGAAGAGTGGGGGAAAGCCAGAGAACTAGAAGGAAATGGGGTAAAAAGAGGATCTGTGGAGGCCATTAGGCATTGATGAAAGTAAGCTATAAAAATCATGAGACAGGACGGAAGGGAAACATTGGGAGAGAGTGAGGGTATGAAAGGAAATGTACTCATTACCTGGCCCAAGGACTGGTAGTCTCCCCATACATCACCACAATAACAATAGATTCAATTGAATTTGAAACAATTTCTTCATGGAGTTGTGTGAGCATAAAGTTAGTGAAGAAAATGTACCACAGTTAGAAGAACAGCTACAATTATTAGAAATAAAATACGTCACTTATACTGGAGCTTAGCTTGAATATTAATTTCACATATGCTGTTAAAAATAATCTAATTTTATCATAGTATCCAATTAACTGTTAATGATAAATATTCAGGTAAGTAAAAACAAAACAAAACAAGTGCTTCTGGCTCAAGATGCTTATCGTACCCTAGCTACTAAGGAGGCTGGAAGCCAGACAACTGTGTAGACAACTCAAATAAAACAGCTAATCAACATATTGGAGGAGGTGTGGCTCAAGAGATAGTTCCAAAAAAGAAATTAAAGCACAGCTTAGGAAGTGGAAAAACCTACCATGCTCCCAGAATGGGAGGACCAACATCGTGAAAATGACAATACTTCCAAAGGCTATCTACAAATTCAATGCCATACCTATCAATAGTCCAACCTCATTCTTCAATGAAATAGAAAAAGCAAGCCAGAAATTTATATGGAACAATAAAAGATCCCAGATAGCAAAAATGATCCATACCAGAAAGACAATGCTAGTAGAATATCACTACCAAATTTCAAACTGTACTACAAAGCCAATGTAATCAAAACAGCTTGGTAATTGCACAAGGACAAACTTGAGGACCAAAGGAATAGGACTGAAGTCCCGGAAATGAACACACAGACCTGTATCCACTTAAACTTTGAGAAGGAAGCTAAAAAATAGAATGGAGGAAAGACAACTTCGTCAGTAAATGGTGGTGGAAAAAGTGGTTCATTACCTGTAGAAAACTAAAGCTATATCTGTATATATCACCCTGCACCAGTATCAACTCCAAATGGATGAAAAACCTCACATTCAAAGCAAACACCCTAAAAATCACTACAGAAAAGTATAGGAGAAACTCTAGGGCTCCTTGGCACCAGCCAAAATTTTATTAATAGAGACCCAGAAACACAACAAATCAAAGAAAGGTTGGAAAATGGGATTGCATGAAACCGCAGAGCGTCTGCATGGCAAAGGACATTGCTAACAAGATAAATACAAAGCCCACAGATTGGGAGAAGATCTTCAGTAGGCATAAAATGAACATGGGTTTCATATCTAAAATATATTTAGAACTCAAGAAATTAAATCCCCAACAACAAATCCTCAGAGAAACAACTGCCCAATAAATAAGTAGGCTAAAGACTTAACAAGAATCTAATCTGAAGAGGAAATAAGAACGGCCAAAAGACATATTAAAAAAAAAATAGGCTCAACTAATAAATATGTTAGAAACAATTACAAGAAAGAAAATACATTTGAATCCTTAACGGGGTTCATTTCGCCTAAAATCAACTTATCTGACCGTTTCTGCTTGTCTCAGACGTATACTAGTTATTGCATATAAGGGAAACCATGGGACTTATGTTTCTTTGGGCCTTGCTTACTTCACTTAGTATAATATTTTTTCCAAGTTTTTCTATTTCATAACAAATAGGGCAATGCCATACTAAAAAAAAATACAAAAAAACCCGAAAAAGTTCAACTTCTCTAGACAAAAAGAAATGCAAATTAAGACAACCTTGAAATTCCACCTCACCCCAGATAGAATGGCTATAGTCAAGAACACTAATATCAACAGATGCTGGAGGGGATGTGGACAGAAAAGGGAACACTACTGCATTGTTGGTGGGAGTGTAAACGTGTTCAACCACTTTGGAAAGTAATATCGAGTTTCCTCAAAAGACTCCACATAGTGCTCCCCTATGACCCAGCAACCCCACTTTAGGGTATTTACCCAAACATCACAAACAAGAGTATATTAAAGCTACCAGCACACCTATGTTTATTGCAGCTTTATTTACCATAGCTAAGATATGGAACCAACCCCAATGCCCCTCAGTAGATGAGTGAATCAAGAAAATATGGTATTTACATATATATGCATATATATAATATTTATACATATATGTGTATATATATACACACACACACATACACACACTCACACAATGCTTTTCTATGCCTCCATCAGAAATAAAGGCATCACCCCATTTATTAGGAAATGGAAAGACTTGGAAAAACTTGTATTAAGTGAAGTAAACCAGGCCTAAAGAAACATAGGTCCCATGGTCTCCCTTATTTGAAATAACTAGTACATGTCTAGGGCAAGCAGAAATGGTCAAAAGCTATGTACATATGACCATATAAGATGATATGAAGCGAAATGAGCCCTAAGACTGGAACCCAAGTGGTTTTTCTTTTTCTTGGTATTGTTTTTCAATGCACTTATAATGTACTATGTGATTTTTTTGTTCCTTTGGTATATTCTTCCCCCAAGGTATAACCCTGTTTTCACTGTATTTGTTTGCGGTGCCCTAGATCTTTTATATACATTTTTCTAATTTGGGGATAGGACGCAAAAAAAAAAAAAATGCTTAAATAGGGATACAAGCTGACCCATTGTAACAATGAGATGTAGAATACACTAGGTTGAAAATGAACTTTACCATTTGTGTGAGGGAGGGTGGGAGGAGTTGCAGAGGTGAAGAGGAAAGAAATTGTAGGGGGAAAACAATGGAGGAAGTAACAATGCTCCATAAGAAATGCACTCATGTAACTGTAACCCCTCTGTTCACTATTTTACAGTAAAAAAAGATATTTTTTAAAAAGAAGTAGTGCAAACAGTGAAGGAGGAAGCTGATTGACTGTGAGGCCTGTGAGTTCCTGTTCCAATACTAGCACAAGAAAGGCACAGTGGAGGCTGAGGTAGGTGTATCCCATTAGATTTGAATTTAGACACCAAATATGGAAACACAGCAAATCCTCATCTCAGACATAAAGAGAAAAGGAACTGATTGGGTAAGAAAAATGTCATTTCCATGAGCCATGTCAGCAAAGGAAAATTGATTAGTAAAACAAACAACTTCCCAGATACATCATTTGAAAAAAGGTGAGAGAGAGATGGAGAGAATGGGGACTGAAAGAGAAGAAGACACAGGGAGGAAAATATACAAAAAGTGAGATAAAGAGAGAAATGATGAAATCTTATGAGTAGGAAACAGAATGAAGAGAGTAAATAGAGAAAAAATCTTGCGAGGACACCTTAGGAAAAATACAGAGGGCTTTCTAGGAAGACCACACACTATATCATCAAATATTATCAGGTTTTATGTAGTCAAAGACCAGGAAACATTCCAAGAAGTATGTATGGAGAGTAATTTAATTACATATATCTTACTAAGTAATCTCTAATATTTGAAGTCGTGTGTGTCACCACACTATTTCAGAAACTCCAGTAAAACTTCTTTAACATAATTCAACATTACTCATGAGGAAATGATCTCTGACAAGTTGTCAGCAAATGTCCACTTTACATGACAAGTGACCCCTTCAATGGCATTGAATTACAAAACAAGTGTGACTACTTTATCTCACATCAGAAAACTGGAGGCAAATCTGCCCTCAACTAAGACATACTGTAACAATTTATAATCTACAAATTCTAAAAAACGTCTTCACCTCATTTAGGAGTAAGTTCTTGAAGCTGAATCTATTTTTTTTTAAATCTTGGATAAACTTAGTTTCCTAAATGGAATGTAAAAATTGAGATATAAAAAGCAACTCACCAGAGATCCTCTCATTCTTTCTTGCTGTTGACTATGAAGAGAAGATTCTGATGCATGGCTTAGAGAAAAGGCAATTGACATAGTCAGGAAAGAACCTGTGTGATTATGTCCCAGATTTTCCTGCTCAAAACATTATACATGGAATGAAAAAAGCACAAAGTCTTCATATGGGAGAAAAATCTTCGATGTCTCCAGTAGAGTATTAAATGCTCCGCTGAAGATGACTCCACAATCCATTAGTTGGTAGACAAACAGTATTCTAGGTTAATATACATGCAGAATTCATAAAAACTAAGGTTCCTAAAAATAATTGAATATTAAAACAAAAATCCACCACTTTAATACCACTAGTTATTAAGGAAATACGTTGTATGAATTATTTTTCTATTCATTAAAATGGATCCTAAGACTCCATTGAGCTTTTGGACTCTTATTCATTTATATATTTAAACTCCATGGAGAGAATATAGGTTATAACTCAATACTATCTCACCCAAAATTATACAGGGAAATGTATAATACGTATTACTTTTATTATAATATTTCAGTAATGGTTTTCAAATGGCACATTTCCCTGCATCCAAATACTTGAAGCACCCTTGAGCAATAACTTGAAATTTGTCATTTAACCTGCTTCACATAATCAGTAAAGATTATGTAAATACAGGTTTGAGAATTCCCTAATGCTCATATTCCTAAACAATTCTATGAAGAATTGTGGCCATCCTCCATGAGATAAAGGGCTTAATAAAGATGAAACATGAAATATTAGTCATAGGAGTGACAGAACACCAACCACCCAATCACAGCCAAAGAACCAGAAGATTAAAATCTTATGTTGCACAAATAATACTAACACAAAATTCTAAGCTGAGGACACCCTAAAATGCAGACTTATAAAAATAAAAAAATAATTTAAATATCCATATGCTTTTCTTATATTTATTGTTTGGATTATACACAGGAATGCTACTATCCAGAGGTTTTTTTCTTATTTTTTTTACACAACTACGTGGAATAGAAATCTTAATATAAAATAACATAAACTTTACAGTGATATGTACGAAATATGAAAATCTACTCTGTAAACTTCAGTTCGGTCGTTTGTGCTAAGAAACAATATGAATTACTTAAAAGCAACATTTGTACATTCATTTTGGATTGTTCCACATCACAAGAATGATTTCATACTTTTAAAAAGTTACAAAGAAATTTCTGTAGGCTAATTATCCATATTCCAATACTCAAAATCAAAAGTGTTGTAGATTTCAGGGTGGGATATTTTCTTTTTGTTTTGGGATTTAGAGTATCCTCCTTAAATTTAAAGTTTTTTATTCCATATTATTTTTTTACAAACATAATCTATATTTAATAGAGTTTATTGTGTAACTGGGCTCTGGTGGCTCATGGTTGTAATCTTAGCTAATCAGAAGGCTGAGATCTGAGCACCACAGATTGAAGCCAGCTGGGGCAGGAAAGTGTAAGAGACTCTAATCTCCAATAAACTACTAAAATACCTAGAAGTGGAGATGTGGTTTAAGTGGTAGAACATTAGGTTGGAACAAAAGAAGCTCAGGGTCAATGTCCAGTGCTTGAGTCCAAGAACCAGGTCTAGCACACAAAAAAGAGCATTTTATTTTATTGTATTTAAATTCTATTGAACAATTTCTTGGGAATACAGATTTAGGCAGTCTCTCATTTTAAATGATGTAAATTAGGCTCATTTATCTAGTGGAAAAATTGTAACATGTCAAGAACAGATAAGATAGAGAATACCCATGCTAGTAACATTTTAAGCTAGGAAACTCCGTAGGAAGTGCAAAGGATAAAAAGGGATCAACATGTTTCACTAACATCTTCTAAAGGAATGTTCAAGCTTTATTGACTTCAATTTCCATGAAGAATTTCTTAAGTGAAATAATACTTTTTCGAGCAGATTGAGACAAAATAGAGAACATTACCTAAAACCAAGAAATTCTGAAAAACCAAAACTGATTAGGAAGCATAGAATTTACAGTTAATGCTATCCAATGTCATATGGGCAGATTTTCCACTCCTCAAAGGAGAAAAAACACTTTTGTTTTTGAGATGAGGAGAGAATGCGGAATATGGGAGGTGTTTGGTGGTTACATTAGTATTTTTGTTGTTATGATAAACTTTGCAATTTAACTCGGTAAAAGCCTATTACCTGCCAAAAGTGACTAAGGAACAATTTTCTAATAATGTACAATTTCCTTAGAGGAGATTCAAACTCAAAAAAATGATTTACATGAAAAATAATAGAGAAAGTAGTTGAAAAGTCCATTCAAAAATGTTTTATTCCACTCAAATGAACTTAATACATGTGTTCTTTACAATTATGCTTGGATTGTTCATGAAAATTTCAAAAGACATTAAACAAAGCAGGCCATCATCTTATTTCCCTGTTAACTAGTTTTTTTATTTTGCAACACATGTGTTTGAGGCACATAGCAAAAAAGAAAAAAATCACAGAAGGAAAAAGAATCTAAAAACAAGTTAAATACATAGGGTTTTTTTAATTGTGAAAATACTGTACAGAGGGGTTCAATTACACGGGCAAGATAATGAGTACATTTCTTATCAAGCATTGTAGCCTCCTCTTTTGTTTCCCCTTTCTATTCCTTCCCATCTTCCTCCCAGCCCCCCAACCCAATCCTGCTCCCTCCCACCAAAGTTGTAAAGTTCATTTTTCCACATAACATCTTCCACATAACCGCTCATTGTTGCAATGGATCCACCTGTATCCCTATTTAAACAATTTTTTTCCATTCACCTCCACAAATTATACAAACCTCAAATACAGTGAAAGCAGGGGATATACTATGGGGTAGGGACATACAAAGCAACAAAGAAATGATCTTTTAAATGTGTTAGAAACAATCATCTGAAAGAAAAAAAAACATTTGAATACATATCTTAGGGTTCATTTCCCTAACATCAACTTATCTGACCTTTTCTGCTTGACTCAGACATATACTAGTTATTGCAAATAAGGGAAACGATGGGACCTAAGTTTCTTTGGGCTTAATATAATTTTTAATATAATAAATTAACATAATTTTTTCCAAGTCTTTTCATTTCCTAAACATAGGGTTTCTTTGTTTATGGCTTTGCTGAATATACATGAATTGTCAATACCAAGCAGTTCATTTTTACTACACCTTTACTTTTACATCAGTTCTTAGGTTGTCTAAAACATTGAAATACAAATAAAACGTGTAGCAAAAATAATTTGAACAAACAGCAGGTAATTTCACAAATAATGGAATGTGAACCATTTCTGCCCTTAATTGGGTTACAACTTTGTCTGAAAGAACACTTCTGGTGCTGTAGTCAAAGGTGTGCTCACTGAAATAGATTCTTCCACAGAAATACATGATTGCACCTTGGAATAGCCATGGAATATTTGTTTGAGCCACAGCCCTACAAGTGCTCCAAAACTTTATAATACCCACAATAACCACACCTTGACTGGAACCAATTTCCCTCTTAATCTCCACCAAGACAAATCAATATGTAGGAAGATTTCTTCGCTTAGACATGGAATCAGTTTCAACACTGGCTCTTGTGAAGTCACCATGAACCAAAGCACATGCCAAACATTTATACCTTGTTTAAAAATTCCACATCATCATACTGGCCATCTCATGATGAAAACGGATAACTCACTAAATGTTAACGGGCTTTACTCTTCTAATATGAAACAAACTAACAGAAAACACATGGGAAATACAGAAATTAAAATAGAAGTAACATAACCCACATAAAGTATAAAGTTCAGCAATGATTTCATCAAAAGCTGTCTTTTCAAGAAAAGAAACTTCCTCTGTGGAGTTCAGAATCTCATAATTGAACACTGAGAATTTAGGGGCCAGACACAATCTGATAGGATGCATTGGTTGCATTTCCTTTTTGCTGACTTAAAAAACTTCTTGGTATGCTTGGTGTGCCTGATTCACAATTCATTTCTTGTCATTACCAGCAGCAACCTCAGCCATGATGTGATAGAAGTCTTTCTTTATTTTCAAATAGAAAACTTTTCTCTTTGCTTGTGGAGCATTAGGGGTCAAGAACTTTTCCAAAAGAGATAGTATATCATTGCAGATATCTCTTAGCTTGTTCTCAATTCTTCCTGTGTTCTCACACGATTTGCTGCTTTTTCTCAGAACTTTCTGTCTTTTGCTCAATACTTGAAACTACACTCCAAGATGACCTATGGGTTCCAATAAGCAGCTGAGAGAAGATTCCTTTCCTCATTAGGTAATTCAGCTTCTTGCTCATTTCCAGACTTGATGCAGGCTGCCATATCACCATATTGCTCAGCTTGCTTGGCCACTTTGGCCCTATGGCACCATCTCATTTCTATCCATGACTGCATGTCCTGTGTCCTGAATAGGTGGTGGAGGAAAGACAGGGGGTCATTGGTCTCTGGACGATGGCAGAAGCAGCGGTGAGGCTGAGATTTTGTCCCTGGATCTCACAGCTCACAGGCTCCAGCCCCTCTGCAGCCCCATTGGGCTTCTTCACATTCAATTTTATTGTTTTTCCATGTGACGAATATCCGTAATTCTCCCTGAAAATTTCAAAATTAGTTAAAGTACATTTTGCTTGCTGCTCATTTTTTGTCATGTTAAAATGATTTCATATGCAGCATTATAGTAACGTGTGATTGTGGGTTTTATTTTTTGAAACAATATGGCCTATGGCAGTGTGTATGGTGCCAGGTGTTCAATGTGCACAATCTAGGATGACCTCGCACCATGATGATATGATGAACAAAACCTTGCCTTCTACTCCAAGTGTCACTCAGAGCCAAGAGTTTCACAATTTTGAACAGTTGGGACATGATCAAGTTTCTGTCTAAATTCCTGAGAAATGGGAAAAAGGAGCTATTGGTATGGACCTATCTTCATACAGAGTTTCTGAATGCTACTTTTACACATGAGACTGCTCAATGTTACTTGATATATATTCCTAATCTTTTAAAAAATTCTGCAATATTTTACTGTTGTTTAAATGTGCAAGAAAATCCCATTAAATTACTGTTTTTATTTAAGTTCTGCGATGAAACAACTTTTTAAAACATCTTTCTAGGGCTTGGAATGTGGTTCATTGGTAGAGTGCTTGTCTTGCATGCATGAGGCCATGGGTTTGACTCAGCATCACATGAACAGAAAAAGCCAGAAGCAGTACTGTGGAACAAATAGTAGAGCATGAGCCTTGAGATGAACAGCTGAAGGACAGCACCCAGGCCCAGAGTTCATGCCCCACAATCTACAAAAATATATATGCATATTTTTTAATTTAAAATATCAAGACACATTTAATAAAAAGCAAAGTTGCTGTTCAGACAAAAATTGCTGTTATCAGCCAAGAGAGAAATAAGCCAGGAAGGTTTGATTACCAGAGGAGACATACCATGGTACCTGGCTCCTGTCATCCTGGAGGTGGGAGGTAAGACTTTTTCCACTTTAGGATTACAGTAGCCAGAGGAGGTTGCAGAGATATTTAAAGGTACCAGAGTCAACAGGTGTCATGGGTTCTTTTGGCTACTTCCTGCTGGGGAGGTGAAGGAGTCACTGGAGCTGGGGATATTAGGGTCCAGCAGGGCAATGTAAATGATGTCTCCAGTTGCCTGTAGTATTAGGATAGCCATGACTTGCTCCCAGGTGGTGTCCTGGGTTGGGACTGTTAACCTGTTAAAGGAGACTTTTGGATAGATCAGGCAAAAAATGACAAGGTACCAAGGTCAGTTAACATGAATGGCATAGGATAACACACATTAGCCATGGGCCAAAAAAGTAATATTTGAAGCATAAGCCCCTACTAAGGGAAGTAGGGAGAAAGGGGGTGTCTAGTGTCTTTTGGACAACTAGGTAAGGGAGAAGAAAATGCACTAGTTGAGAATACCAGTCAGAGGCTACTATAAATACAAATAGCAAGTAACAAAAACAAGACTGGAACTTTCTGTCCAGATAGAAGATAGGCAGGTATGGACATTTAGGTGGGCAAGCAACTGTTTCTCTTGTTCTCCCAGTTCTGATTAATTTTGAAAGGGCAAGCATAAAGTGACTCCATTTAGGATGTCATCTCCTCTTATTGCTCTCCATGGATTTCCATTGTCTGGACTAATTTTGTCCTAGATGGTGCAGGGCGGGGGTAGTGGAAGGGGGTGTCTTAGAGTCTGTTGCTTGGAGAGCTTCTCCTACTTGGCATTGTCTGGTTTGAACTCAAGGTCTGGGCACTCTCCCTGAGCACTTCTGCAAGGCTAGTACTCTACCACCTAAGAGAGTTGCTTGGAGGTGAGATTCTTTTGAGCCATGCCTCCAGACTGGCACATGGCTGATTAGCTGGGAAATTGAGTTTTAGAGAGATTCTTTGTGTTCAGGATGGCTTTGAACTGTGGCAAAAGGAATCTTTGTCACAAAAGCCCTTTTTATTTCCAATAAAAGCAACAAGGAAATCAACGAGATTGAGGTTACCTATAACTTGTAAACAATTGACTAACAATTATTTGCCAGGGTTTTGTAGTAAATCCCAGTAGATGTTTATAAACTCCATCTGATTGGCATTCTAAGTACCACCCCTTGCATCTGGGCAGCCTGTTTAAAGTCACTTATATACAACATTTAACCTTTAACAGATGTACAGACACTTTTTTAGGCTCTAGTATCATATCTTGTTTAACATTTTGGTTTGTAAAAATTTTTTCTGGTTGGATGAGGAGCCTGATCTGTAATGGTTGCAGCAATGTCTGCCTCTGTAGGCAGTTAGATCTAAATGGGGACCTAATCTCAAGTCCACACAACTTTCTTTCCTTAGCAGATGAATTAATGTGGATGGGCCAGCTCAAAACTCACTGCCAATTGGGACTTTGAGCTGATACAGGTGGGTTGGGATTTAAATTATCCCTCATATTTTACATCTTTAGCTTTCACTACACACTATCATAGAGGACTGGGAAGTCCATGCTGAGTTAGCCAGACATGGGCATTAAGCATGCCTACAAACTCTCTTCCCATGACCTCTGTACTCTGTTCAAGCTTTGAAGAGACAAGCACAAGTGACTTCAGGATCTGATACCATCTCTGCCATCCAATGAGCAGTGGCTTACTGCCTCTGCATATTCCAACATTTTCAGGGTTCCAGGAATGCCTTTGTCTATGCTGGAATAAATGCATCTTTGACAGTTTCCTTGGTCGGTTGGTGGACTTGAACTCAGGGTTTGAGCATTGTCCCTCAACTCTCCAGATCAAGGCTAGTACTTTGCCACTTTGAACTCCAAACCAACTCGGCTTTTGAACACTCTGCTAGCAGATTAAAGATGACAATCTCACAGGGACCTTTCTCTGCCCAGCCTAGCTTGACACCAGTGTTCAGATTAATGAATCTTTACTTGTGGGCATATTTACTCCAACTAAAAGCTGAAAGATGGTCATTGGAAGTGGATTTATAAGCATGGTCTTACCTTGAACTTATTAAGGTCCAAAATTCCATGTGACAAACTTGTCCTATGTCCTTTACTGTGGGCCTTTTGGAAACTATTACAAAAATCCTATCATGGCAAACTAGGTTGAACAATAATTTCGTTATCCTAATTTATCTTTTCTACTTTGAAATAAACTTTAGGATAATTTTCCCTTTTAAACTTTTCTTTGTCTGGGAGGCCTGCCACTACCCACAACTTAACAAATTTTTCACAAAGGGTAGGCCATTTTTAATTCCTTTTTTTTAAAGTAAGTTTAATTTGCATTTAAATGCTTCATTGAAACACTGGGCAACAGCCTTTACCTCTTGGCTTAAAGTTTAAACATAGTCTATGTACCTATGTATGCATTAGACAGCCACAAGGATCATTTTTACCTGTATTTTACCCTGCAAAATATCTACCAGATTCCTGTTTTTGCTTATCTCTGTAAGTATTCTCCAAGTTCTTGTTCCTCATTTTTTGAAAGTCTAGCTTTTTAAAATTGCTACACAATTAAATTTAGCAAAACCATAACTTAATTTTGATTTTTTACACCCATCTTCATGGAACTGGAAAAAGCAATATTAGTGAGAAATTCACTTTCAGCCTCCATAACAGTGAGAAAACACAGGCTCTCCACATTATCCACACTAGTGTTTTAATTATAACTCACTCAGAACAACATCATAATGGACTAAAAGTGAATCAGTCACAATTAACGCATCATCTATAATTAATTAAATATAAAAAGAAAGTACTAAAGTCATTTTTGGGTTACTCATACAAAGCCAAATGCTTATGAATCATGTTTTCATTTCCCCACCGAAGAAAATAGAAATGGAGCTGTGATTCAAGTGGTACTTGAGTAAAAGTACTTAACAGAGTGGCTAGGCTTTGAGTTCAAGCTATAAGACATCTACCCACACAAAAAGAAAATGTATTCCCAAATACGTGCTCTTTCATATTTTCTGAATGTTTCATGAACATGAGGATGAAAGATGATGAGAGAGATTTTAATCCTGTACACATTATGTAATCAACCAGGAGTGTTATCTTCCAACAGATATTCCATTCAAAAACTGAAATGGAATAGTAATAATGTTATAATGTATGGACCACACATATAATGGAAGACTTTTGGGGGAGCAGTAGAGAAGTCAGTGCTCTCATGTCCTTGGCTTCAAGCATGACAGTCTTTCCCCATCTATCACTACCAAACCACTTTTGATGATCTCAGTCAAATATCAAAGGTCCAGAGCTCTTATTTCTGAGAAGAGTTTATTAAATTTCCGCCAACAGCCATTCCTTAATATAAAAGACACAAATCAACAACTTCACTATCTTAATTATTTGTCAAGCCTGGAAGTAATTTATACCTATCACTTTTGTCCAATCTTTGAAGGTAAAAGTACATCATCCCTACCCAATACAATGAAAGGATGAGAAATATTGGCTCAGTGGGTGGTTTTCCATTACACCTAGTTTAATTCTGCAATAAAGGGTTGCTGTATAAATCACAGAGGTTTCTGTCAAAGGTTTTCCTACATTGGGTTTCATTTTGTGTGAGTGTTCCAATGCTGACTGAAGGGTGATTTCTGCTTGAAAGACATCCTCTAATTTTCACTAGACACTCTGTCATGTTGCCAGGTCTCTGAAACCTGTAGAGACATGACTTCTGACTAAATAGTTGTCTACATTTATTATATTCACTTTTTATCTCCTGTTTATATTTTTGGATGCACTGAGGACTGACTTCACAGTAAAAGTCAATTCATATTTCTTATATTTGATAGTTTCTTTTCTCCTATGAGAGTCATTTCTCTGATGAACACTGAGGTATGACTTCAAAGTAAGATTTTCTACATTGATATTATCTATAAGTTTTCATTCTTGTGTGTGCTCTATAAACACTCATTCATGCATGACTTCCTACTGAAGGACTTTTTTGATACTGTTACATTCATAAAGTTTCTCTCCTGTGTGTTTGCTGATGAAAATTTAAGTATGATTTCTTCTTGAAAAAAATTCCACATATTTTATTCATAAGATTTTTCTCTGTGTGCATTCAAGGTTGAACACTGAGGTATTCCTTCTATGTGAAAGACTGCACATTTGCTATCACAAGTCTTATATCCTGTTTGGGTTCTCTGATACAAGCTGATTTTTCTTCCAGGTGAAAGATTTTCCGTATTTACCAAATTCCTAAGTTTTCTCATCTTTGTGTATTCTTTTATGCCTGCTGATCTGTGAACTCCATATGAAGGACTTGCCACACTTGTTACATTCATATGGTTTCTCTCCTGTGTGTGTTCTCTGATGGACAGTAAGGTGTGACTTACATAGAAAATACTTTCCACATTTGGTACATTCATAAGGTTTCTCTCCTGTGTGTGTACTCTGATGAATAGTAAGGTCTGATTTCTGGGTAAAAGTCTTTGCACACACATTACATTTTTATTTTCTCTCCTGTGTGTGTTCTCTGATGATGACAAAGGTGTGTCCTCTGAGGAAAACACTTTCCACATTTGTTATGTTCATAAGGTTTTTCTCCTGTGTGTATTCTCTGATGGACAGTAAGGTGTAACTTACGTCTGATATACTTTCCAAATTTGTTACATTCATAAGGTTTCTCTCCTGTGTGTGTTCTCTGATGGGCAGTAAGTTGTAACTTCTATCTGTAATACTTTCTACATTTTTTACATTCATAAAGTTTCTCTCCTGTGTGGGTTCTCTGATGGACACTAAGCTTTGACTTACATCTGAAATACTTTCCATATTCATTATATTCATAAGGTTTCTGTTCTGTGTCAGTTCTCTGGTGCTTTCTGGGTCCTAACTTCAGAGTGGAAATTTTCCTACATTCTTCATATTCATAGAGTTTCTCTTCTTGTGGTGTTTTAGGTTGGCAAGTCAGTTCTGACTTCTTAGAGATATATTTTGCACATTGCTTAAACTCATCAGGCTCCTCTGGATATTTCCTCTGAGGTTTTGTAAGGTGTAAATCCTTACTGATTGAACGCTCAATTCACTACATGTATGAGGATTCTTTCCTGTGTGTCTTTTCTGATTCATAGTTTCTGTAGACCTTAAGTGGAATGTTTTTCCGCATATAGTGCTCTCAGGTGTTTTCCTCCCTCCCTGACAAATGTCTTGGGCAAGGAGTGAAGACTTAACATATTCTTCTCTATATTCATTATGGTTATAAGCAGGATCTCTGACACAAACCTAATTATGTGGAAAGAACATGGTCTCTGAGTTTAAAATCTTCCCTACTCCATATTCAAAATACTGACGCTTATTTGGACCCTCATAATTTTGACTAAAAGGCTCCAAATATCTAAGGGATTGTTTATCTATAGGTGACAGAACAGGCGTATATGCAGCAGGCATCTCATCAGACTCGCAATAGGGGAAAATGTTCTGATGTTGAATGAACTCTACAGTTCTCACCCTTAAGGAGTTCTCGTCATTCCTATTCAGCTCTGGCTTCTGTTTTGAGGCCAAGGTAGAAGTTGTTAGTAATCCCACTCTTTGCTCCACTCAGTTACTATCCATGACAGCCACTTCACACACACACATTCATCTGAACCTTCCTGGTATGTTTTAATCAAATCCTCCATTTCTTGAACATCTAAAATGAGTCATGAAAAAAAGACAAAAACATAAATCAAATCCTTAATGTAAAGGTAAAGACATATTTCCCATACTGTTAGAGATTTTAAGATATTCAAATAGGTTTTGATTTATAGAGAGATATATTTTGTTCTCCATAATGTATTGATTAAGAAACCAATACTAATATTTTATGATGGAAAATGTTTTTTCTGTTTCAGTTTTCTCGTCTTTTTCATATCAGAGGAATTATTTACACAAATTTCTAACCTATTTAGTGATAGCATGTTAGGCTACATACTGTCGTATTTAGTATTTTTGTTTTTTTCTGAAATACTGTTTTGTTTTTTAGGGTTATAATTGCTTTTTGTTTTTTGTGCGGGAGGGTTCCGGTTGTGGGTCCTGAACTCTGGGCCTGGGCGCTGTTCCTTAGCTCTTCAGCTCAAGGCTAGCGCGCTACCACTTGAGCCATAGCACCACTTTTGGCTTTTTTTTTTCTGCTTATGTGGTGCTGAGGAATCGAACCCAGGGCCTCATGCATGCAAGGCAAGCGCTCTACCACTGAGCCACCTTCCCAACCCCTTTTTCCCCCTTAAAATATTATATATATAATGCTACTCTACTTCTCAAACATTAGGAGAAGGGTATTTTCTAATTTTGGAGACTACCTTTTTTTTATACAAGCCTTTTGCCAGTCACCTGAGGGTAAAGTTTTATACACCATCTCTTCAGTTCTAACTTACCACAATGAATTATTTTAAGTATCTTAGTAATTTTAAAATTTGTTTCTCTCCTTTTTAGACAAAGTTTCATCAAAATTTATTCCTGCCCCTCAAACCTATGGAAGCCCAAAAATTCTCCAGCTCACCACCTAGTTAATCATTCTCTCTAGACTAAAACTTTGATTCTGTATCCTGGCCTCTCCACACCTTATCCTTATCAGAGGATAGCAGTCTTGGCCTACTCATATCCTATATCTGCCTTGTCCTAGTTTCAAAGAAATGAAATCTCATCTTTGACATTTCTAATTTTCTTTTTTTGTCAGAACAATTTGCACACAGAGAAAGAATTGCTAAATTTAACTTTATGGCCACACACAGTTCAGTATGTATCTGCATGCATTTTTGATTCACAAATCCAACACAAAGAATCACCAAGTTCTCTGCAACACATGGGACTCGGGGGAATTAGGAATATTATTGGTCAGTACAGAGCAAGATGAATTTACCAACTCAGTTCTGGATCCAAGATCACTATGCAAGATGCTTTAACTCACCTGTGAAATTATTTTTTTTTATTGTGAAAATACTGTACAGAGGTGCTACAATTCATGGGCAAGATAATGAGTACATTTCTTATCAAGCATTGTTGCCTCCTCCTTTGTTTCCCGTTCCCATCCCTTCCCATCTCCCCACCGGCTCCCCTTCCCTAACCTCCCCCCCTTTCTTTCCCCCAACCCCAAAGTTGAAAAGTTCGTTTTTAGACATAACGACTCGTACATCTCATTTTTGCAATGGGTCCACCTATATCCCTATTTAAACGATGTGTTTTTTCCCTTTCCCTCCACAAATTATATCAACATAAAAATACAGTGCAGGCAGGGGTTATACCATGGGGGAGGGACATACAAAGGAACAAAAAAATAATCTTATAAATATGTTAGAAACAATTGCATGAAAGAAAAAAAATGAATACTTATCTTGGGTTGATTCCCCTAACTTCAACTTATCTGACCTTTTCTCCTTGACTCAGACATATACTAGTTATTGCAAAAATAGAAACCATGGGGCCTATGTTTCTTTGGGCCTGCCTTACTTCACTTAATATAATTTTTTTCCAAGTCTTTCCATTTCCTAACAAATGTGGCAATATCATTCTTTCTGATAAAGGCGTAGAATTCCATTGTGTATAGATATCACATTTTCTTATCCATTTTTCTACTGAGGGGCATCTGGGTTGGTCCCATATCTAAGCTATGGTAAATATTCTTGTGCTGGTAGCTTTAGTGTGGTCTTGTTTGTGATCATTTGGGTAAATGTCCAAAAGTGGGTTTGCTGGGCCATAGGGGAGTGTTATGTGGAATCATTTGAGGAACCTCCATACTGCTTTCCAAAGTGGTTGAACAGGTTTACACTCCCACCA
>NW_027205084.1:0-17670 GCF_024711535.1 Dipodomys merriami | reverse complement strand
TTGCGATCTCTGGAACCATGGTGGAAGGGACCTTACATGGTGCTACTGGCTACACCTACTGCCCTTAAGGTGGATGGCATTGCTGCTTGGATCCACTGTTCCCACACCAGACCAGCTGACCCCTTTGTCTGGACGACTGTGGGGAAACATGGGAAGTCTCCAAGCATCCTACCCAACCACTCCTGAAGAAAAGAAAAATGGACTGATTGTTATTGGTATACTCATTCAAAATCAAGAGCTGTTGGAGTTTAGTTTTGAGCCAGAGCCACAAGATTGTGGCTCAGGACCATAAGTCAAGGGAGGGAATGAAAGGTTAAAGTTTGAGGCAGTGACCACCACGTATTGCTTAGCAAAGCAAAACGTGGTGGTAATCAAAACACCTGGTTGATTGTGTGCTTATATAAGACCTGCAAATCCTTAGCTCGGGGCTCTCCTCCTGGGCTCCACTGTGTCGGAGGGTAGGAAGAGGCCCAAGCTGCCGCCCGTTTAAATAAAACAGCTCTCGGTGGTCTTCTTGTGGGGGGTCCTGCGACTTTGGCATTACACTATAGACTTGGATATAACTTATTTTTGAATGGTAGGAAATTCATATTATACCTACTCTCTATAAAATATTTAAGAAATAAATGATCATGATAATATTAATTTTTCCTTCAAGTAGAAAGAAAGAACCTCACTATAGATGACAAAAACTTGAATGTAGATGCCATAAAGTTTATGAAAAATTCAAGTCATTATGAGTTAGATGAAATATTCATTTTTGAAGGTCACAAAATGAAATCTCTTGAAGCTTTCTTATCTGTTAAATAAAAAGTATTTGCACTCAAATATTTCATTCATCTCTCCAGCAATGGTATAACCAAACCAGCTCCATGCCAAATAGCTTCTCTGATTAATTCAAGTCAATATTTAGGAACAGAAGTTATTGAAATGTGTAAAAATATCTACCCACCACTCTAGAAATTAAATCTGAAGTCATAAAGGATTGGGATTAATAATTAGCTTTCATTATGTTGCCTTAAAGAAGTGAATTCTTTTAAGTGGGCATAGTTGTAGAGATTTGGTCACTGAGAACTTGTGATCAAAGAGGATGTTAAGATCAAGTCCGTTCCTCCTCTTCCTTCTTTTCCTTCTCTGTTTCCTTCTCCTTTCCCTTCTCCTTTTCCGTCTCACTCTTTCTCTTCCCCTCCTCCTCTTTTTCCCTCTCCCACTCCTATTCCTCCTCTTCTTTACTTCCTGGCTTCCATGAATACACACATTCCATCACATGTTCCTGACATGGGGTACTGTGCCACCACCAACCAAAAGCAAGGAGGATAAGAAACATAAAATGAAATGTATAAAATCAGAAGCCAAGATTAATCTTTCTCCAATTTAAGTTAATTTTATAAAGTATGTTGTCATATTGATAGGAGACTGACACAGCATGCTCTCACTTATTATAAGGGATAAGATTTACTGGAAAAAAATCTGACCAACATCACCCTAATAAATTATTGATTAAATTAATATTAGATTAGGAAAAATCTACTTTAAAGTGTCAGATATACTTCAAAAAGGGGCAAAAAATCACCTTTATGGTTTACTATGAAAAGACAATAGAATTCAATCTATTCCTCAAGGAAATTGACCTATATTTGGCAGTATTGTCAATTTCATAAATGATGTAAGAAGACTGAAGAACATATTTCAACTCAATCGTGTGATATAAAATTTACTCTGTCCCCTGTATTCTATCCATGTCTGGTTTCCAAAGTGATTTGTATTTTATTCTAATCATATTTTTAATTAACTTTAATTGTATGGGAGTTGCTGTTTGACAAAGCAGTTTATGAATAGTGTTTAGTGTGTTTTTTTTTTCTTTTTTGGCTTCTGAGGTTTGAACTCTGGGTCTGGGCGCTGTCCCTGAGCTCCTTTTCATGAATATTAGAACTCTATCACTTGAGGCATAGCAGCACTATCAGATTTTTCTGAGATTTAATTGGAGATAGGAATCTCTCACAGACTTTCTTGCCTGAGATGGCTTCAAACCTCAATCCTCAGCCTCCTGATTATTGAGGATTACAGGTGAGCAGCTAGTGCCTGGCTTATACAATGAAGCTTTTTTTTTGGTAGTCCTGGGGATTGAACTCAGGGCTTTGGCAATGCCCAAGAGCTTCTTTTCCTCACTCTAACACTCTACACCTTGTGTCATATTGCCAAGTCCAGCTTTTTTAAAAATTATGTAGTACTGAGGAATCAAACCCAAGGCTTCACACATTCAAGGCAAGCAGTATACTACTAAGCCATATTCCATGGCCAATACAATGCACCTTGATGATCATTATCCTTCATCCTTCTCAATCCTATCTCATCCCTCAATTTACATAATTTTGTAGAATATTCACTTACTTGCAATGTTATATATTGTCACTCAGAAAATATATAACTGATTATACTTTATTGCTAGTTTTATTCATCAACATACTAAAGTTATGCATTACAGATTTCTGGGATTTGAAATTCTAAATTTGCACACACTACTATTCAGATTCACACATTACTAGTATAAAAATTTTTTCCTCAGGTTTATGCAAATGCACTCTGTAATTCTTTAATAAAGTACAATGATTCTTAAAATGTTAAAGAGTTGGAGTAAGAACATCAGCTTCAGTTCTAGAACATTTTGTCATCACTACCCTCTCAAAATACTCCAATATTTATTAGTAGTCACTTCCTGTCATCATTTCAACCTACCTCCTCTTGAGCAGCTATTATTTCATATTCTACTTCTACAGATGTGCCAATTTTAAAAAGATCACATTATTATAAAATGTAGTCTATCCATTTCTTCCATGTAATATTACTGTTTCCAAAGTAAGACCATGTAAATTTTTCTCATGGATGGAGTATATTGTTTTGTATGCATGTGAATAATTATATAACATCCTCAATGGACATTTCAATATTTTATCATATGTTATTGTAAAAGGTTTTGCTATGTATATTCCTGTATATGTGTCTCCTTGGATATACGTTGAAATATATTTTGTATATAAAATTATGATTCAAAATGCTGGATCAAACTGGGCGTCAGTGGCTTATACTTGTAATCTTAGCTACTCAGGAGGATGAGATCTGAGGATTAAGGTTCAAAGCCAGCCCGGGAAGCAAAGTCCGTGAGATTCTTATCACCAATAAACTACTAGAAAACCGAAGTGGCGCTGTGGCTCAAGCGGTAGAGCGCTCGCCTTGAGCTGAAGAGTGCATGGACAGTGCCCAAGCCCAGACTTCAAGCCCCACGACTGACCAAAAAGAAAACAAAAAATACGGTGGATCACAGAAGCAACTCTATGTGTAATATCTTAAAGATTGCCAGTATGTTTAACACACAGACTCTATCATTTTAAGTGACAAGCACCAATGTATAAGAATTCCAATTTCTACATAGTGGTTGTGCAGTGCAATCTCATTGTTGTTTCTATTTCCACTAATCTCTATATGTATGCAATGTCTAGGTATGTTCCTATGTTGTTATATTAATATAGAGATATGTATTTCAATTTTTTGATAATTTATTCACGATGGTTAATATTTTTCATTGGTATTAATATGCTCTTAATATATTTCTTTTTTTTATCTTTTCTTTTAATTTTATTTTATTTTATTTGAGAACATACTGTACAGAGGGATTACAATTACATTGGCAGGATAATGCATAAATTTCTTACCAAGCATTGCAGCCTCCTCCTTTGTTTACCCTTCACCTCCCTTCCCAGCCTCCCCCCCTCCCCCCCACCCAATCATACCCCCCTCCCCCCCCACACACCGACATTATAAAGCTTGCTTTGACATGACATTTTGTAATTCTCCTTGTTGCAACAGGTCCACCTGAATCCTTAAACGACTTGTTTGTCCCCATCTCCTCCACATGTTATACTGACATCAAATAAAGTGAAAGCGGGGGTTACACTGTGGGGGAGGGACATACAAAGCAACAAAGAAACAATCTTATAAATGCGTTAGAAACACATGCATGAAAGAAACGAAAACATTAAAATACATATTTAAAGTTCGTTTTCCTAACATCACATTATCTGACCTTTTCTGCTTGACTCATACCTATACTAGATATTGCAAATAAGGGAAACCATGGGACCTATGTTTCTTTGGGCCTGGCTTACTTCACTTAATATAATTTTTTCCAAGCCTTTCCATTTCCTAACAAATGGGGAAATGTCATTCTTTCTGATGGAGGCATAGAATTCCATTGTGTATATATACCACATTTTCTTGATCCATTCATCTACTGAGGGGCTTCTGGGTGGGTTCCATATCTTAGCTATGGTAAATAATGCTGCAATAAACATAGTTGTGCTGGTAACTTTAGTATGGTCTTGTTTGTATACATTTGTGTAAATGCCCAAAAGTGCGATTGGAGATCTATGTGAAGTCTTTTGAGGAACCTCTATACTGCTTTCCAAAGTGGTTGAACAAGTTTACATTCCCACCAACATTGAAGTAGAAGAGGCAATCCAAAAAATCATATGGAACAATAAAATACCCCGAATAGCAAAAACACTTCTCAACGGAAGGAACACTGCTGGAGGAATATCAATACCAAATTTCAAACTCTACTATAAAGCCATAGTAATCAAAACAGCTTGGTATTGGCATAAGAACAGACCTCAGGACCAATGGAATAGAATTGAAAACCCAGAAATGAACCTACAGACCTATAGCCATCTAATCTTCGATAAGGCACCTAAAACAATAGAATGGAAGAAAGACAGCCTCTTCAGTAAATGGTGCTGGCAAAATTGGTTAACTACATGTAGAAAATTAAAGCTAGATCCTTATATATCACCCTGCACCAGAATCAACTCCAAATGGATCAAAGACCTTGAACTCAAAGCAGACACTCTGAAAACATTACAGGATGGAATAAGAGAAACCCTAGGTCTCCTTGGCTCAGGCCGAAATTTTCTGAATAGAGACCCGGAAGCACAACAAATCAAAGAAAGGTTGGACAAATGGGATTGCATAAGGTTGCAGAGCTTCTGCAGGGCAAATGACATAGCTAGCAAGATCAATAGAAAGCCCACGGATTGGGAGAAGATCTTTACTAGCCATACAATGGACAAGGGTCTCATATCTAAAATATACTTGGAACTCAAAAAATTAAACCACACAACAACAAATCCTCAAAGAAACAACTGCCCAATAAATAAGTGGGCGAAAGACTTAAAGAGAAGCTTCTCTGAAGAAGAAAGAAGGATGGCCAATAGACACATGAACAAATGTTCAACATCCCTAGCCATAAAAGAAATGCAAATCAAAACAACATTGAGATATCACCTCATTCCATTTAGAACAGCAAAAATCAAGAACTCTAACAACAACAGATGCTGGAGGGGATGTGGACAGAAAGGAATCTTAATATATTTCTGATTCAAGTGATTTAAGTAAATGAATATGTATACATACTATGTATACATGTGCATATATCCATACTTATATGTGTATACATACAAATGCCTATATATGTATACATATATGAATATACATATGTGTATATACATATATATCGGTATATATGTATATTATTATTTTCATTTCTCTGTAAGTTATCATTGTACTATATTTGCCAAACATGTCCTTTATTGATTTTACTTTATTTTATTTTATGGTTAAGATGTACAGAGGGGTTACAGTTACATGAGTAAGGCAATGAGTACATTAATTGTTGATCATTTTTACCCTTTCTCTTCCTTGGGTTGTCCCACTATCCCTTCCCTCCCCCAGCTCTCAAATTCCTATCAACCCACCCCTTACTGCATGAAGTGGTAAAGTTCATTTCCAATATACTGTCTTGTGAGTATATTTGTTGCAATGTGTCATCCTGTGTCCTTGTTTCACCGTTTTGTAATTCTTTTTCCCCTCCCCAGATTAGACATGTATATACAAGATGCAGGGTATCAAAACTGAGTACAGTGACAACAGGGGATATGCCATAGGGGAAAGAACATACAAAGGAAACAACAACAAAAATGAATAAAATGGCATTGTACATTTACAACAGTAACAATAAAGACAGAACACTCAAACATGTCATTTATTGCCCAGGTAATTATTACAGTTAATGTTCTTATCATTTTTGGAACTTTGCAAAATGTTTGGTAGCATTCAGTGTGGACTGATATGTTCAATTTTTGTTAAATCTATCTACTCATAAGGTACCTGACAGCTCTCTTCTAAAGCAAAAAAGGCAGTCTTCTACAGCTTGGTTCCAAAATATTTGTATTTTTTCCGTGTACTAAGAATACTGACTGAAGCCTGGTGCTGGGGGCTCACACCTATAATCCAAAGTACTCAGTCGGCTGAGATCTGATGATCGCGGTTCAAAGCCAGCCTGGGCAGGAAAAATCCATGAGACTGGTATCACCAATAAACCACCAGAAAACTGGAAGTGGTGCTGTGGCTCCAGCCTTGAGCTGAAGAGCTGAGGGACAACACCCAGGCACAGAGTTCAAGGCCCACGACCACCACTACCACCAATAACAACAACAAAAAGAATACTGACTCAAAAAGCAATAGTATTAAGCAGTCTTAAAGTTAGGCTCAAGTCTGACATTTTGGTATTATCTTAGATGCCAGTAGCCTTCTTATCTAATGAGCCATGTGTCCTCACGATGTTAACCAAATTTCTTAGTTTATTTACACATTTATTATAAGTATGTATTTTCTCATCTATCTTTCTTTCAGAATCTGTATATATCCTTTATGTCATACTTGAATACAAATGACTTTGGAAGATATTTATTAATTGATGTATATTAATTGTACGAAGAAATCTTATTGAAATACTTTACACACTCTCATATTGATCAAGGGCCTGATTAACCTGTTTTTTTCTCCATGCCCATTGCCCTTTATTTTTCAACTGTTTTCTGTGAATTCCTTTCTGCTAACTTCACACATCGTCAAAATTATTAAAGTACTGTTCACCCACCGTCATTGAAAATTATACAATGCTGAATATAAAAGCAAAAATCTAAATAAGTGGGGACATATAATTTTTGTGGATTGGAGGATACAATTGAGCCAAGATATAAATTGTCTCCTCCTCTATTTATTCGTCATTCGTGGGTTTTGAAATCTGGTCCTGGGCACTGACCCAATGCTTGTCAGCTCAAATGAGTGCTCTACCCATTGAGAAACTCTGGCACTGCTGGTTTTCTGGTGGTTAATTGGACATAAGAGTCTTACGCACATTCCCGTTCCAGCTGGTTTTGAACCACAATCCTCAGATCACAGCCTCCTATGCAGCTAGGATTACAAGCATGAGCCAACATCGTCCAGCTTCACAGTTTTATTTATGTTTATGACAACTTCTAAAAACACCTGACCAGCACTGTGACTCATTCACAAAGGAAAATAAACTGGAATATATTTCTCTGTCCAATATTAAAGCTGTTAGTATAAAATTGTTATATTTGTAGAGGAAAATTGTACAGCTCAATGGGTCTGTACAGCACCAGATTAGCTCCACATAAATATTATCAAGGAATATTTAATAAGGGGTAAAACCAAACATTTGTGGAATGACTTTCTTTTTAATAAGTGGTGATAGGTTAGACAATATTGGGGAGAATTAAAAAGTAAACATTGACTTAAACATAACAATTTATTCAAATATTAACTTCAAGCAGGGTTAAAACGTGGCATATAAAACAAAAGGAGTGATGTAAATGTAAAACAAAGAAAGAGGTCTTGATAATTTTGGAGATGAAGCTTTCTTAAATTTGGCATTAAAATTATAGGCAAGGAAAACAGTATAGTAGAACTCAATGAAAGGGTAAATTAATTTGGTCTGTGAAAGCTCATATACAAGTAGTGAATAGAAGTTGGAAGCAGGTGGCTCATGTATCTCATCCTAGCTACTTGGCAGCCTGTGATTTAAGTTTTGCTGTTTGAAGCCAGCCCTCCACAAAATAAAGTCCTTGAGAATATTATCTCTGATTAATGAGCAAAAAGCCAAAAGTGAGGCATGACTGAAATGGTAAATTTTTAACAAATTGCAAGAAATTTCAGGGACCCTGAGTTCAAGCCCCAAGACCATAAATACATGTAGAAAAGTAATAGTAGTAATACTGATAGTGATGATGATGATGGTGATGATTATAATGATGATGAGGTGTACCCATAGTCAAGGATAAAATATGTATAAATCTTATACCTGAAGAATGCCTCAAATCTAGATTCTACATAGAACTCTCAAAACCTAATGTTAAAAAAAACATCAATTAGAAACCAGCAAAGTATATCTTGTGAAAAATAAGCATAAGTAAAACATTATCAGTCGCCAAATAAATGCACATTAAAACCAAAATGAAATCTTAAAACATGTATAAAAATTACTTCACATAATACTATAATGACCATACTAAATGTTATCAAGAAACAGAGAAAATGGATGCTGGCAGAAATGTCAAATGGGAAATCCACTTCTGAAAATATTTTACAGGTTCTTAGCATATGAAATAAGCAAATACCCACTTTATAGCACAGGAATTGATCTTTCAAGGCTTTGTCTCATAGAAATAAGATGTAACATTCACCCAAACGTCAAAACAGAGAGGATTATAGCAACATTATTTCCTCTAGTCAAAGAAAAGGAAATCAATTCAGGCTTTCTTCAAGTGAATGGGAAACGAATTTTGCTACAATCTCTAATAACAGAACCAAAAGGTAACTCGAGTTAATGCAATAAAAAATTAAGGCATACAATAACTGGGAATAATCTACCATAGATTTGATGGCAATCATGTTTGTTTATTGCATGATCTAAAAGTCGGAGAAAAAAATGTGTTGATTGCCAGGATAAAACAGGTTTTGGATTCGAAAAAGAGAAGTGGTGGGTTTAATTATAAAAGGGAAACATGAGACAATTATTTTTGGTAAAGAAACGTATCTGTAAATACTAGAAACTAATATAGATTTGATAAAATTATGTTGGACTTAATATGTGCACAAAATAATTAACTGGTCTGCATAAGGTACTTGAGACATATTAATGTCCTATTTGTGATGTCATACTAGAAATGTTTAAATAAGTTGGAAAAAGTATTCAAAGGATTTATCTATGTTCTTATAAGATCATAAATATCCATACTAACCTCGATACAATTTAATATCTAGAAAACAGAAGTCCATATTGAATGTTTACATTGAAAAATAATGTGGGTCCAAGCTTGAGATGAAATATACCTTGCTAATTAAAAAGCTGAGATTTAGAAGACTGATATGAGGGCCAGTTCTGATAAACACAAATTTGTGAGGAACTACAAAAACAAAGAAAGCTAGATATAATGAAATTTCCAGATATCTCACATTTGTGGAACCCATAGGTAAGCGATCATTACTCAAGGGTGGCTTGGCCTGAAAAATAATCTAAGGTGGTTAGAGCCTAAGCAACAAAAATAAGTCTGTAGCATTTTTCCCTATTATAATTAAACCCACTACTTCTATTTGTCCCAACTTGTTAAAACAGGAGTGGTTATAAACAAAAGCACTGGTCTGAAGCCTCAATATAAGGACCTCAGTCTCTGTGGGCCAAAGAGTCTCTAACATGAGGTTTAATTTAAATTAACAAGCATTATTTTAGATTTTGCATAGTGGGATGGTGCATAGTCACAGGCAAGGTCTGCTAAGTCAGGTAATCCAATCTACTCTTTCACAGGTTACCTAATAGCCAGGTTTCAATAAAAATGACTACAATGAGATTGTACAAATGAGACTGTCACGTTTCCCTTTCATGAATCAAAATTCTGTCAAATGATTTCTGTCTTCCAGATGTTTACATATTTCTCATGATCTTTTCTAATATTTTGTCTTCATTATTGATGTTCATATTACATTTTGTTGTTGTCTTGTGTGTATATGCCATTTTTAGGGCTGGAACTCAATGTTTTATGGTCTTCCTTGAATTTATATGGTCTTCCTTGAATTTATACTGACTTCAAATATAGTGAAAGCAGGGGTTATAATGTGGAGGAGGGACATACAAAGCAACAAAGAGATAATCTTATAAATGCATTAGAAACAAATGCTTGAAAGAAAAAAACATTAAAATACATATCTAAGGGTTCATTTTCCTAATAACACATTATCTGACCTTTTCCACTTGACTCATACCTATACTAGATATTGCAAATAAAGCAAACCATGGGACCTATGTTTCTTTGGGCCAGGCTTACTTCACTTAATATAATTTTTTCCAAGTTTATCCATTTTCTAACAAATGGGGCAATGTCATTCTTTCTGATGGAGGCATAGAATTCCATTGTGTATATTTAGCACATTTTTTGATCCATTCATCTAATGAGGGGCATCTGGGCTTGTTCCATATCTTAGCTATGGTAAATAATGCTGCAATAAACATAGTTGTGCTGGCAGCTTTAGTGTGGTCTTGTTTGTAAACATTTGGGTAAATGCCCAAAAGTGGGATTGGTGGGTCATAGGGGAGCTCCATGTGAATTCTTTTGAGGAACCTCTATACTGCTTTCCAAAGTGGTTGAACAAGTTTACATTCCCACCAACAATGAAGTAAGGTTCCCTTCTGTCCACATCCCCTCCAGCATCTGTTGTTGTTAGAGTTCTTGATTTTTGCCATTCTAACTGGAGTGAGGTGATATCTCAAAGTTGTTTTGATTTGCATTTCTTTTATGGGTAGGGAGGTTGAGCATTTCTTCATGTGTCTACTGGCCATCATTCTTTCTTCTTCAGAGAAGTTTCTCTTTAAGTCATTAGCCCACTTATTTATTGGGCAGTTGTTTCTTTGAGGATTTGTTTTTGGGGGATTTAATTTCTTGAGTTCCAAGTATATTTTAGATATGAGACCCTTGTCTGTTGAATGGCTAGTGAAGGTCTTCTCCCAATCCGTGGGCTTTCTATTGATCTTGCTAGCTATGTCCTTTGCCATGCAGAAGCTCTGCAACTTCATGCAATCCCATTTGTCCAACCTTTCTTTGATTTGTTGTGTTTCCGGGTCTCTATTCAGAAAATTTCGGCCTGAGCCAAGGAGACCTAGGGTTTCTCTTATTCCATCCTGTAATATTTTCAGAGTGTCTTCTTTGACTTCGAGTTCTTCAATCCATTTGGAGTTGAAAAATCCTCTATTAATGTTTTACATATCTTGACTAGGATGATTCATGTTGGAGGAGAGGAAAGATATGGAAAAGTTCAAGATTGTTTGACTATTCCCCAACGACATTCTTATTTATCAGCTATAGCAACACAAGTAGCCTTGGTTACTCTTAGAATCATGCCTGTTTACATTTAGAAGCATTATTTTTTTACTGGGTTATAAGTTGCAAACCCTTGAGTATTAATAAAAAGTCATTTCCTAAGAGAGGAAAATTGCTGTGAAAACAAACATAAAATATCAAAGACTTAGTATAGTGGAAACTATTTTGTAGCTATATCACATGCTGTAGGTGTAGATTTTGTTTCCCATGGTTCCAGGGGACCCATTTTTGTTATCTTCTTTGTCACTGTCTAGTTATCCTATATCATCTTATACCATCCTGGGATTGCTGTATTTTTTCTGCATTCTCTAATTTCTGTTGGAAAGTTAGGAAGGATGGAAAAATTGAGTTTCTGTTTCTGTTTTACTTTATTTTATAATACTTTAGAAACTGTAACTCAAAATGACATAATCTTTATAATATTAGGAGACAGATTTCATTTCCATATTCTTACCCTAGCCTTATACATAACTTTAGTACTTTGATCCCCAAACATGAAAATAAAGTTAGGGAGTTCCTTATTTAAATATTATTTAGAATTTGAAGACTTCATTAATGCAAGGCCCTTAGGAATATATCCTTCATACATGTGTACAAAGCCAGTGGCAAATTTTTCTTATTCTCAGAAACTAGGACATGTGATGTCTCTATAGTTGCATCAGGAAAAGGCTGTACCTGAGTTAGTTGACTAAACCAAATCTGCTGTAACAAATTTCTACAAATTAATTGGCATGAATAATCCGTATTTATCATTTTAAAGTTCTAAAGGACAGAAATCTAAAAGAAGTCTCACCACATTAAAACCAAGCCACCTACAGGGCTAAAAGATTTTTTAGATAATTCTAGTGGAAAGGCATTTACAACCTGTTCCGCTTTTCAGAAATTCAGAATCTGGGTTGTCTTTTCCTTTATCTTCTAATGTAGCATCTTTATATCTTTCTGATGGATCTTATCTGATCATTACCCCTTTGAACTACAGCTGGGATTTTAAGTACCCATTTGAGTTATACTTCCCCCATCTGGTAATTATTCAAATTCGTGTGCCTTAGGTAATGAGAGATGAATATTTTACAAATGTATATATATATATATATATATATATATATATATATATAGTGCATATCTACATTTGAGGGATTAGACATTTGGGGGATGAGAGACATTATTGGAAGGTATTTTACTGCCAACCACAATGAGTGTCTAGCACTATTTTCTACTATAACTTGTTATCCGTTCATTAATTTTGAACAACCTACTTCTTCAATGAATTATAACTAGAAAATGTTAGTTCCTGAAAGCAATTAATCCTGATTAAAACATTGTCCTGTACTAGAAATCCTAAATGCAAGAGAGCAGCTCCTGAAACAGTTCTGACACTATCACATTTTATACATTCTGCTACAATCTTCTCTTTTCAAGAGGAGTTGATTGTTATTATTTTGGAATTATGGTTAATATTTATTTGACTGCTATTTTTAATGAATGCACCACCCAATACTGGCTCTCTTTTTGTAACGTTTTGTGTTTAATCTATTTCTGAAACACAGCTATCTGAATTACATGAACTGCTTATTGAAGTTGAATCAGTGTGGAGAGGAAAAGAAAATAGATGTCTCTGTGGGTATGTCACATTAAAAATGTACCTACAAGCTATTTACCTTAAAATCATCTATTTTTCAATATGTTTAGATTCTGATAGAATTTAGCCTCTCAACTCACACAGTGTTAATGCAGTTTTATTTCATGCCTCTCAAAAGCAAACCAAAAATTACTGTTTATTTAAATTGTATTTTTTTAGTTTTAAAATTTTTCTTTAACAAACTATATTTTAAAAAAGTTAGCCAAGGCAAATGGTTTATTAGATATTTAGAGTCATGTTCAGACACTATGGTGGAAGACAGAAAGAGAAAAAAATCATGTTTCTTTTTCTTCCTTGAGGCAGTCTTATTTATTCATCTAATTCTGAAAGAATGAAATTCTTGATATGAAGCCTTTTGCTTGATATCCACAGCGTGTCATTCTTCCTTTGTTGATAGAAAAATTTGGAAAAAGGATGAGAATTCACACTAGAAAAATGGGAAGAGGAAAAGAGAAATAGAAATCTAGATATTTTGATCTTCCTCATCTCAATCACAAGGTCTGGATAATGATTATGGATATTAGATACAATGGTCTAGAGTGGCTAACCCCATCTATAGAAAGAATATAACCTCATTAGTGATCATATGGAGAATCCTTATTTATAAAAAAAATGTAATAATTTCCAACAGGAAATGTTATATATTTGCTTAGTTCTTGTTTAGTATTTGTTAAATTCTGATGTGCTATAGTCAACTATCATAAAGGTATACAACAATGGTAAGAAACTAACAACTAACTAACAGCTTAATTCTGCCTGCATTATATATATGAGGCTGTATTTGAGTTTTGCCTCAATTTCACATGCTATATTCTTCCAGTATATAAGTTGAAAAAAGACACCTTCTGAAAATACGTTATTTTTATAGCTAAGGGAAAACAAGTCAGCTATTAAACACAGACAATGAGACAGAAATCTTCCCCTAGAAATAATCTTTCACTACTTCTGTTTCATTTTTGTAAATTGAAGTAAGTCACATGACCCATCTTGACAATGCAGAGTAGAGGTAAATCTTACCTACAGGAAGCTGATGCAGGACATACAGAAAAATGCCCAGATATGCAACACTTGAGATAAAGAGGAAAAAAAAATAGAACTACAGTACAATCAATCATACTTGCTATCACATGTCTCTGCAGGAAGGAAACTATTATGTTCCTTTGTTTCTGAAATTACTGTGATCTTCAAATCAAGTATTTTATGCTTGAATGTTACAGGAATTAGAGAACATTTTGATCCTGAGACAGCATAAAATCTCAAAGAAAGCTGGAGTAAGCATTTCAATTCTACATTTTGTTCTCCAAGAAAAGAAACCATTTTATAGACAATACTTAATATTTTCTTACCTAGTATCTTTTTTATTCCAGAAATGGATTTTGTTAATATATGTGATTTTCCACCAGAATAAATGTCATCATTTATCTGCATCTTGTACAGACAGAATAGTCAATTAGAAGTAAGTGGGAGTTTATCAGTAGCACTTTTTAAAAATGCAAAAAATGTGGACAGGGAGCCAATATACATATTTTTCCACCATCACATTCCACATCCTCCTTCTTCCTTCCTAGAAAACACACCCTATCAATAAAAAGACTTAGATATTTGTCTCGTGACCTTGAAAGTGGAAACAGAATATTAGGGATGTCGGAGATGGTCAATAATGTTTTACATAATAATGTCACATGCAACAGCCTTATGAGTCCAGCAGGCCTTAACACTGTACTTCCTTAGTGATGTGATAGGAATGTCAGCTTTACTGGACTTAGTATTGTTTTCCACTTCCTTTTCTACCACCTGGCCTAAATTATAATACATAGTAATGGAATGAAAAAGTAATGCCATCTTAACCAAGTCCCATTGCGAAATGAGATGTATAAGACGTTATGTTGAAAAACGAACTTTACAACTTTGGCGGGGGAGGGATGGGGAATCAGTGGGCAGGGATGGTAAGGGGAAGGAGGAGGCAACAATGCTTGCTAAGAAATGTACTCTTTACCTTGCTCATGTAATTGTAACCCCTCTGTACGATATTTTCACAATAATAAAATGTATAACTATAAAAAGTAAGAAAGTTATTTAGGGCTTTGGGAATGTGGCTAAATGGAACAGTTATTGCTTTCCATGAATCAAACCCTAGGTTCAATTCCTCAGTCCCACATAAATAGAAAAAAAACTGAAATTTGAGCTGTGCCTCAAGTGGTGAAGTGTTAGCCTTCAGCCAAAAAAAAAAAAAAAAAGCTCAGGAACAGTTCCCTGCACCTGAGTTCAAGCCCCAAGACTGGCAAAAAAGTCATTTAGCTAGTAAATGCGAAATAAATAACCCATACTTGGAATATACAATTGCTCATTCCAACTGATACCTAGCAATAGTCTGTAATTCATTTATTTTACCTATATTAGAATAGTATTTTTTAAAGGGCAGGGAAGGTGCCTCAGTAGTAGAGAGCTTGCCTTGCACACATGAGGCCCTGGGTTTGATTCCTCAGCACCACATAAACAAAAAGAAAACAGTCAGAAGTGTCGCTGTGGCAAAAGTGGTAGAGTGCTAGCCGTGAGCTGAAGAACTGAGAGACAGCGCCCAGGCCCAGATTTGAGGCCCCACGACTGGACCCCAAAAAAAACAAAACCAAAAAAACAAAAAATATTCTGTTAATAGGTCATGGCAATTAATGCCAAGAATGTGATTAGATATCAGGTGAAGATTAATCCTGGAAATTCAAAGATTCCAGGATTTTGAGTGGTCACTGCTAATCACAATGAGAAGGGTAGTCTATGTGAGATTTGGAAAACTTTTTGGTAACTCACGGCATCAAAAAGGCATAGGATAATTAATAGCTTTGACAGAAGAGAAGGAATAACTCCCCATGGAGTGAATAAATGATAGGAATAACTAAGTTATACCACAAACTGTTCTAGGGAACCATTTTTGGTTATTGAAGAACTAGTTATCAACTACGCTTATTTCTTATTGCCTTTAGCATTCTAGTCACTTACGCTAGTTCTTAATCTCTGTGTGATGAATCGTATATCCTTCTATGCTATTCTTTCATACCTTACTTCCTTTGCTTTCTAAAAATATTAGTCTTTTATATTTCTCTATGAACAATTTCTGATACTAAGTCCACATAAACAGACAGCAGTGGATGCTAATATAAGAGTCCCAAAACACATGAATCATTAATGTAACAACATGGAAAAGGAGGATATATTTATTGCTACCTCAATTTTTCTCTAAAGCTGCAATGTCATTATTGATTGAAATATCCATTCTTTGTCTACATAGTGTCATTGAGTGCACATCAATGAAAATACAAGCCGGACGCTGGTGGCTCACAACTGTAATCCTAGCTACTCACGAAGATGAGACTAGAGGATTGTGGTTCAAAGACAGCCTGGTCAGGAAAGTCCATGAGACCCTTATCTTTAATTAACCACTAGAAATCCCGAAGTGGTGCTGTACCTAAAGTGGCAGAGCGCTCAACTTGAGCTGAAGAGCTGAGGTACAGAGCCCAGGATCAGAGTTAAAGCCCCATGACCAACAAAAAACTGCAAAAAGACTTTGAGTATCCCCAAAAGGAACAACGAAGTCAATAGTAATCTTCCCAAACAGAAAAAATAATTACAAACTGATTCAGTACACCTACTTTTGCTGAGTTATTTAAGTTATGGCTTCTTTGCTGGACATATTATCTTCTTTTAAAAATTGTCAAATATTAGCTTTATTATAAACTTAATCTAATATTTCTTGTTTCAAAAGAGAAGGCCATACAGTTGATGTCATTTGGCTTTCTTACTGTCTCAGTTCAAAGTCAACCCAGGCAGGAGAGTCTGTCAAATTCTCATCTGTAATTAAACACTAAAAAAGCCAGAAGTGGAGTTTTGGCTCAAACAGTAGAGTACTAGGTTAGGGAACAGATGTACAGGAAATACAACTGTACAGGGACAGTGTCCACCCTCTGTATTCAAGGCCCAGAACCAGCACAAACTAAACAAACAAACAAGAAAATGAAAAAACCCACATATATCTTTGGACCATCCTTATAGCACTGGTTTGAGAAGAAGCTCCTTTTGCTGATCATGCTCACTGGATCCCGATTTTTGGAACCCTTATTACTATGGAGCACTCAGGACCAGACTAAAGAAATGGATAACTGACTCCTGCAATAGGAGAATCATCTGAGGAGAGGAATATCCATGCATAGGACACTTTAAAACCTGCATGTCTTTCTTTCTTTGCAGTAGGACTCTTTTAAAATAAAGTTATTTTCTTTTATTCTATGCTTGCCTTCAAATGGCATATTGTTTCCTTTTGTTATACTCTCAACTGGAAGTTTACAGACAAGTTTATATGAGTAAAGGACACACTACAAAAGATCAGGGACAGAATTTCCTTCACGCCTTGGATTATTTTCTTGTATAGTAAAAAAGGACAGCATGAATTAACTTGAACTTTGTCATTTCTCTATGTTCAATTCCTCTCTTAGGATCAGTTTCCACTTGCAGTAACAGTTCCTTCCACTTACTTCCAGTAACAATCTATGATGGTGCCCCATCTAAAATGAATATTTTCTGGCTTCATTGAAATAGCACAAGCACATCTTTGGACATGAGGTAATGTGTTTCAGAGATAACTTCGTAATGAGAAAATATGTAATTTAAATGTTTTATAAAACATTATCCATGTACACATGGCAATATAAGATGATGTTAAGTGAAATGTACCCCAAGATAGGGACACAACTT
>NW_027205083.1:10000-17676 GCF_024711535.1 Dipodomys merriami | reverse complement strand
AGAACAGTTTGCCACTGTAGAAGAGCCAAGGAAGAGAAACTTAAACAAGTGATAGCAATGCACAGCCAACTTCATGGTCCATTACAGATTTTCCTGAAAACATGGACCGCCAAGAGAGAAATGAGACATAAAACTAAGTACATTATTTTAGATTTAAGGTTTGTAAGTTGGCATTTCATTGAAATGGCTGAATTCAGATGTACTCTACATTGTTTAAAGAACTGAGATTGTTTTTTATATAGATTAGAATGATTATGATCTTTGCTTGGAAAATTTTTCTGCAGTATTTGCACTAAAAACGCCTATTTATCATTGATAAATCCTGTCCTTTTAAAATTTCACTGCTATTCTTATAATTAAATACCTTATGCATGTGATTTTAGTTTTAATATTTTATGAAAAGTACTTAATCTTGTACTTTTAATTTGAAACTGCCTCATTTCTTTATCAAGAATGATATCTTCTTTAGATTATTTTCCTCTCAGTAATTTTTAAGTACTTTCAGCTATGGAAAGATACCCACACCCTCTCTTTTTCTTTCTTTTTGAATAAAACTTTCAAAAGCAATTTGTTTTTAAATATTCATAATACCAGAAAATATCAAACCAGCCAATGTGCCAGATATATACCTATAACATATAAATATACCTATATATATATATATATATATATATATATATCTTTAATAAATAAAAAAATTCAAAAAATGTCTTAATTACATTGCTCATGTAATTGTAACCCCTCTGTATGGTATTTTCACAATAATAAAACTTTAAAAAATTAATTTAAAAAAAATTTAAAAAATATCTCCATGGAAACCTAATCACCTTTTTAATCCTTTCACAAGTCCTCTAAACTGAATGATATATTTTACATGTTACTCTGCTACCCCTACATATATTTTATTGTCCTAAGGAAACTCTTTAAAAGATAGTCTATTGATTGATATTTTGTGTGTCAACTTCCCAAAATATGTTCTGCCCTCAATCCAACTAAAAAATTCTCATCTTCATCTTCCTTTTTGAAAAGTGAACACCTGTCATTTAGATAAGAATCAATACATGATTTCATTCACCAGATATTCAAACTGTCATCTCAGTTGTCAGGAATAATAGAGTTCAATCAATATACTCATTTATTCTAGATCAAACTCTTTGATACATTCTCATGGCATTGATAACAAAACCAAGCATCAACATATATGACTTTATTTCATCTCATGTTCTCTCTGGAATGTTTAGAAAATTGTCTCTTAAATGTACAGCCACAGAGTAGCTATATTTAGTTGATTAATAAATTATTTTATTTACTAATCTATTTATTTCAGTAATGGGACTTGAACTCAGGGACTCAGTGTTATTGTTCCTTAAATTTTATGCTCATGGCTAGTGCTTTACCATTGCAGCCACATAAGAGGCTTACAGATTTACATGCCTGTGTGGGAATCGAGTCATGATCTGAGATGTCAGCCTCCTGAGTAGCTAGGACTACAGGTATGAGCCACCAGTGCCCAGTTTTATACTTAGTTTATTTTAAATTAGATTTATTCAGAAAGGCATCTAAGCAAAAATGCTATTTTTAATATTTTAAGATCCAAACTACCTCCAGAGTCCTCTCCTCATTGTTGATGGACTCATTTGCCCAGGGATGACTATTATTTGGGTCCTTATAAGAAATTTATGACAACATGTGAAAAGAAACAAATTTGTAATTTTATACTGGAAAGTCAGAGTCTAATTTGCAGGACTAAACATAGTGAATACTCTCCAGCTGTGAACGCGTGAAAACTATAGACAAGGATGATCAAGAATGGCCTCAGCTAGGATTCTAACCAGTGAATTCGAGGCTAGTAACCAGGGCAAATACAAGGCTTCATGGTTCAAATTTGATAATGAACTCTAAGGGGAGCAATGGACAATCATCTAAAAGACTAGCTGGGAGTGGGATTCTGCAGACGTTGTTGGTCATGAGCTTTTCCAACCTAATAGGGATTGAGATTTATTTACACATAATCTCTCCAGAAGAGGTCACTAACACCATGACTGTCCATTCATTGAATTGTGTCACACTAAACAATGTCATTTCATCAAAAGTGATTTAGAATTACCAAGATCATCTTGAAAGACATTTAAGATGACTCCTTTCTTTATTCCTTCTGAAAAACTTTGATGGATGAATCTGGGAAGATGAAGGACAAAGTTCACTCACTTTTGAGGCTGGGAAGGTGGCTCAGAGTGGTCGAGTGCTTGCCTCCAATACATGAGGCCCTGGGTTGGATTCCTCAGCACCATATAAACAGTAAAAACAAAAACAACAACAACAACAAAAACAAAGGCCAGAAGTGGCACTGTGGCTCTAGTGGTAGTGTTCTAGCCTTGAGCTGAAGAGCTCAATGACAGTAACCAGGCCTAGAGTTCAAGCCCCACAACACACAAAGAAAAAAAAATCACTTTTTTTTTGTTATTGTTCTCTTATGCCCGACAATGTTTTCTTCTCATAAGAATTTTGTTGAATATGAGATTCTAAACTTCTCTTTCTTTTTTAGTTTTGCTCTATTTTGTTATGTCTTTCTTCCATACTTTAAATATTCTCCTCCATTTAATTGTTGCTTGGAAAAATATAGAAGATTTTGATAAAATCTTTATCTTTGTCCCTCTGAAGTAAGGCTCCACTATGTGTGATTTTTCTTTCTTTTTTTAAATTTAATTTAATTTTATTGTAAAGGTGATGCAAAGAGGCTTTATAATTCCATAAGTAAGGTAGTGAGGTCATTTCTTGTCAAGCATTTTTACCCCTCCCTCATTTTTTCTTCCACTTTCCCTCTGACTCACCACAGCTAAGAGACATTGTGTTAGAACCAGACAGTCTTTCTTTTTCTCTTAAAAATATATTTTATTATTACTGTTCAGCTAATACACAGATGTATTGTACAGGTAAAGTTATAATTATGTAAGTCAGATAATAAATGTATTTCCTTTTGAACTCTGCCAGCCATTCCTTTGCTCTCTCCCAGTTTTTCTCTCCCATCCCTACTCACAGTTTCAGTTTAATTTAAATTTAAATTTTATTGTCCAGGTGTTGTACCTAGGGGTTACAGTCACATAAGTAAGTTAGTTAGTATATTTCTTGCTAACTTTTTACTCCTGCCTTCATTTTTCTCCTGCTTTCCCTTCCCCCAAGCCCTCCCCCAAAGTTGTACAGAACATTTCCAACATACGGTTTTGTGAGTATCACGGTTGAATTGGTTCTCATCTTTGTCCTTTGACTCACCATTTTTTGTTACCCTTCCCTAATTGACATAAACATTTATACAATACCCAGGGTACCAAAATCAAATACAGTGACAACAGGAATTATACCATAGGGGAAAGTACATGTAAAAGAAACAAAAAAAAATCCACATAGTACATTAAAAAAACAACAACAACAAAGAAAAACCTCCTGTGCCCATATCTTGGGATTCATTTTTCTTAGCATCATCTTATATGATCATATGTACATAGCTATTGAGCTATTCTGTTCATCTGCTAAGATTATCCTAGATGTATACTATTTATTACACATAAGGGAAACCATGGGACCTATGTTCTTTTGGGTCTGGCTTATTTCACTTAATATGATTTTTTTCCAAGTCCTTCCAAATGGGACCGTGTCATTCTTTCTGATAGAAGCATTGAATTCATATATATCTTCTTTTTGGTTGGTCATGGGGCTTGAACTCTGGGCCTGAGCACTGTTCCTTAGCTCTTCAGCTCAAGGCTAGAGCTCTACCACTTGAACTACATGCCACTTCTGGTTTCTCTGTTGATTTATTGGAGATAAGAGTGTCAAGGACTTTCCTGCCCAGGCTGGCTTTGAACACAATCCTCAGATCTCAGCTTCCTGAGTAGCTAGGATTATAAGCATGAGCCACCGGCACCCAGCATATATCACATTTTCTTGATCTATTCATCTATTGAGGGACAGTCAGTTCATTTTCTACATACTGTCTAATGAATACCACTGCTGCATTTGTTCTCCCTTTGTCCCACCTTTTCTGTGCCCCCCCATCCTTCAAATGACAAATAAAGGAAAATAACAAAAACAGCAGCACCAACACCAAAAATCTCATTTCCATCTCTTGGAATTCATTTCTTTAAATATTATTTTATAAGAACATGTGCACATAGTGATTGTTCCTTTTTGATATGCTGCTATGAATATCTGCCAATGGTCTCACTGTATGGTGGGTAACTTTTTTATTTCTGCTGTTGGTGTTCTGCCATTAAAATATGATTTTTTAAAATATTTTGCTTTGTTTTCTGTAAGCTTCTGGAATTTCATATAAATTTTGTTTAATTTTCAACTATTATCATTTGATCAGCTGTTCTGGCCTTTGTATTCTTGTTTCTCTAGTATTCATTATACATATATGATACCTTCAATAATTATCACATAGATGCTGAATATTTTATTTCTTTTAATTCATTCCTTTTTCTATCTCCTCAATTTCAGATTGGTAACTGTCTATTGAAAAGTCTTTAAGCTCACTGATATCTTCATATGTATTTTTCCCACTACACTGATGAGTTCATCAAAGTCTTTTGTTTTCTGTTTTATACTAATATCGTCAGTGATATTTTAAAAATTCTTTCTACTGTTACTGTCTCTCTCCTTACCTGTATGTTTAATTCATGATGTCCAATTTGTTCACTCCATGTAGTAATTATGATTATATAATTCTTTGAAATTGTCAGTCTGAAAATTGTTATATTGGATTAAAAATTCATACATATTTTCTGAACCTGGCTCTTAGTGTCTCTTAAATTTTTGTAAAAAGACAAATACATCAAGTACATAGAATACAAGTAAAAAACGCCAGTAGTATGAGGATTTATATTTATATGGCTGGGCATTAAGATCTATTTCATCTTTGCTGTACTTGTAGGTATTAAAAGTTCTTTACTTTTTATATTCTTGTTTTATTTATTCCCCCCTGCTGGATTTGGGGAAAATAAAACACCTTGCTGTTATATAGCCTTTGTTATATCACCATCAATCACTTATACCCAAACCCTGTGGTAGGTTTGAAAGGTATCTGTAAAGATATTTGCTTTGTATTTTATACCTAAGTTTCTCTTGCTTTCCGTTTCCCTCTGTTTTCTCCGTCCCAGAACCATCACCCCAGTCTCTCTCTTTCTCTTTCTCTCTCTTCCTCTCTGTCTTCCTTTCTCCTCCAAAATTTTCAGTTTTGACTTTCCTAATACATGACAGAAAGGCAAGAAGAGGCTGGGATTTCAAAAAATCCTTTCCCTATTTCAAATCACACAATAGTGGCACCGTTTTTCTTAACCAGAAGCCCATTCTTGCCAAGAACAAGATATTTTGGGAGCATCTCTTTTCCTCGGATGTCAGAAATTATTAAAATCTGAGCATTGTGATGGGAACTTGTCAAAACTCTTACAGGTAAATTTCATAGAAATATATCTTCATTACTCCCACTAAAGAAGTTTCTCACCAAGTTGTAACTGAACCTACTTTTCACCCAGTGTCTAGCAAATTAAAGATGTTATTGTGTGTGAGAGGAAACTGAGTTGATTTGAACATGGATTACCCCAACCTATCTTTGTGTTAACAATCCATCCCAAATGTATTATCATGCACTGGAGTTAATAATATATGCAATTTATAAGGATTAACTGCAAAGGCATTGAAAATCTGAAAATGAATCTGATTTTTAGATTTAAAGGCAATTTCTAGCATATTAAACCTGTGCATGTTCTTAAACATCATAAACAAATGAAGCATTCTACATACTCACGATACATGTATGAGTGATATGGGGGCAATATTGAAGTAGACACAAGCTCACAGGAAAGAGAAAATATCATCATATTATCCAAATTACACAATGAACCCTGTGGTAGCTATCTACCCACATATTCTAATAACAATATCAGAGGAACTTCATTAGGAAAGTCTTTTTTTATGTGGTGCTGACCAATCGAACCCAGGGCCTCAGGCATGCAAGGCAAGCACTTTACCACTGAAAAAAAGTAAAAAGAAAAGTCTTTTTTATGAACTGATAAATTTAAATTTTCCCTTAAACTTGATGATGTTTTAACTCGTGGATCTACATTACTAAAAGTTGAAAAGTTATTAGCAAGCAGACCTACCTGATGTGACATTTTACAAATTTCCCTGCCAAAGTTTTCTATTCTTTGTTATAATTGACATCTTGCTGTGATTCCCATTACCCAGTGCAGAAGAAAGTCATTTGTGGATAAACGCAATAAAATATACTTATCGAATTTTGTTCCCCTTTTTTGAACCCAGAATTCATCATTATTGACTGGTGCATTATAAAATTAAACTAAAACTAGGCCACAGTGGGTCATGTTTTCATAATGCTAGGTACTCAAAGGCAGATATCTGGAGGAGGGAAGTTCAAAGCCTGTATAGGAATAAGACCGCATGACTCTCCATCTCTGATGAACTAGCAAAATGCTTGTGATGGTTCTAGCTATGAGCCTCAGCCATGAACAATAAGGCTGAGTCAATGTGATTTTTTCTAACGCATTTATAAGATTATTTCTTTGTTGCTTTTTATGTCCCTCCCCTACAGTATAATCCCAGCTTTCACTGTATTTGATGTGGGTATAATTTTTGGAGGGGAAGGTGAAAAACAAATCGTTTCCATAGGGATACAGGTGGAGACATTGCAACAATGAGATGTACAAGTTGTTATGTTGAAAACGAAATTTACAACTTTTGGGCGGGGGGGAGGCAGGAACGATGGGGGGGCGTTGGGGAGGATGGGAAGGGATGGGAAGGGGAAATAAAGGAGGAGTCTACAATGCTTGATAAGAAGTGTACTCATTATCTTCCCATGTAATTGTAATTCCTCTGTACAGTATTTTCACAATAAAAAAAATAAAGAAAGAAAGAAAGCTGAGTCAGAAATTAAGTCGCTTAGCTCAAACACATCCATCATCACCACCACCACCACAAGAAGTGATACCAGACAGAATACACCATGTGTTCTTACTTTACCCTTGAAATGTGATCTCTGACTACAGGTGATACTACCATGATATCAAAACTTACTGAGTTAACCAGATATGCTTTATTTGAAAAGGTGAAGTATTTCTTCTACATCTGTATCAACTTACACTTATTGTGTGTCCAAAATGGGAATGATCACGACTTTTACCAACTTGAAAATGGTCTCTATTTAAAACCACTGGAGGATTTCAATGCCCAAATTTCATAGAAAAAGAACATGGAACATGCAGAAAATATGTTCAGAATTAATCCTAGCATCTCTACTTCATTTACATTCTGATGACCATAATATTCCACAAAGTCTAACAGAAAAGCTCAAGAGACACATCTCCAGTTAACCAACACAAAAGCCAAGAAGTAGCAGTGTGATTCAAGTGGTAGAGCTACAACTTTGAGTGGAAAATCAAAAGTGATAAAATCTATATATGATCTTGGACAAGAGTCCAGGCCTTGGTGATGAATATGACATTGACAAATGGATTTGCTATAGACATATACTTGCTAATAGTTTGGAAAGTTTTGTTGTTGTTGTTGTTAACTTTCAGGACTGAAGATTTTCCTCAAATAACTATGGTTCTGATTGCAGCAATATTGATAGCTGATTTTGTGATCTTGGATGGGGAATTCAATGT
>NW_027205083.1:0-5000 GCF_024711535.1 Dipodomys merriami | reverse complement strand
TCGTTATTATTTATATGACTTAATTCTTGTCTTCCACATCCTCTGATAAACCCCTATTTGACTATTAGACCCTATCCCCCATTGTGTACACATTTAATCCACAAATTTATTATGCAAGTCAAAACCTCTAAGACTTAAATTCCTTAAAAGCAGTACTACCTGTTTATACCTATATAATATTTTAAGCATTTTTATTTTTAAATTTTTCACATCTCCTTTATATACCTCCCCTTCTCTCAATAAGTTCATGTTCTTATCTAAATAGATTGTTATCGACTCTACATAATTTTATTAATTTCTACCTTTCTATTTGTTCTGGTCTCTTTTCTTTTCCCTTTCCCTTTCTTTTTTTTCCCTCTCTCCATACTTTCATCCTACCCAACTTATTTCCTGCTATGAGATTAAGACTTAGTTAACTCTCCCTGAGCCTCCCCACATCAATCTATTCCTATTTTTTACCCACATCTCTCCCTAACCCTAATAATTTCAGGTCTTCCAAATTCTTCTTTGCGTTTCATAGCACATTAAGGTATAGTTGTTTGATGTTGAATAGATGTATCGGTTGAACTAGATTGTATCTGTAGAAAATTGACTGTGCAAATTCAGACTTGGGTTGATGCTTGCCTTAAGATAGTGTTCTAGCACAAAACTGGGGCTATTTTCATCTCAAATGGGCAGAACAAGCCAGAAAAACACAAGAAAAATGGCAAATCCGGGTATCTCAATTCCCAATCCCAATAATCAGGGGAAAAAACAAATAATGAATAATCCAGAGGAGAATTCCCAAATAGCTCTACAAACACTGCTGGCAAACATGATAAATCAAAAGATTGAAAGCATACAAAGGTCGCTGTATGAGCGTGATAGGGAGAGAGAGGAGGAATTCCAAAAGTTTATACAGCAATATCATAAGCATGAGGAAGCTACTCAAAACCCCATACAGGATTTGCATGAGCAGCTTGAGAATACTCAGAGAGAAACACAGGAACGGCGTGAACAGGCTGAGAACACTCAAAGAGAACTACAGGAATCCCAGGAACAGGAGGAAGCTTATCAAAGAGTAATACAGTAATTGAGAGAGCAGGAAGAGAATACACAAAGATCACGAAAGGCATTCATGGAATCCATTAACAAAGAGCTGAAGGAAGTCATGGAGACCACAAAGAGAATGCTGAATGTAACCCAACAGAAGGAATGGGAGTCCAAGGAAACCATAACCAATCAAATAAGTGATCAGAGATTAAACACTGAACATCAAATTAAGGAAGTAAAGAATTTCGTACAAGATCTAAAACAAAGCTTCAATAAAGAACTTGAAGCTATCAAAGCTGACCAATTAGAAGGAAAAAGGGATAAAAAACAAAGTAGAAAGTCTTGACAGCAGGTTTGACCATGTAGAAGATCGAATCTCAGGGACTGAAGACAGCCTAGATATTATACAGAAAAAACATACAACCATCCAAGACATGTCTAAGAAATATGATAGATCTATCCAACACTAGGAAGACACCATCAGAAGGGCTAATCTAAGGATAATGGGTGTAGAGGAGCACCTTGAAACAGAAGTTAATGGTCTAGGAAGTTTGTTTAACAGGATCCTAGCAGAGAACTTCCCAAACATGCAAAAAGATAGGCCTATTCAGATACAAGAAGCTTTTAGAACCCCAAACAGACCAGACCAGAATAGGACATCTCACTGTCACATTATAATCCACACAGGATCAACTCAGACCAAGGAAAAGATCCTTAAAGCTGTCAAGGAGAAAAGATTAATCAGCTATAAAGGGAAACCAATTAGAATCACCTCAGATTTCTCAGCAGAGACAATCAAAGCAAGAAGAGCCTGGAATGATGTATGCCATGCCCTAAAAACAAACAACTATCAACCAAGAATACTGTACCCAGCTAAACTCTCCTTCATAACTGAAGGCCAAATATAAACCATCCATAGCAGAGAAAAATGGAAACAAAACATCTCCACCAAACCAGCCCTACAAAAGATTCTTAAAGATGTCCTACACACAGAAAACCAACAAGACCACAATAAAGGCCAACAAACTGCACCCAAACTGAGAATGCAAGAACCATAGGAAGAACCCAGTTTTTGCAAGCTCCAAGAAGGTGTATAACATGGCAGGAACTCCCAAATACCTCTCAGTCCTATCTCTTAACGTTAATGGTCTGAACTCTCCAATTAAGCGACATAAACTGTCTAGTTGGATTAAAAAACAAGACCCTTCTATCTGCTGCCTGGAGGACTCACATCTTGCCCATAAAAACAAACACATTTTCAATGTTAAAGGCTGGAACAAAATCTACCAAGCAAACGGCCCTCATAAACAGGCAGGCGTTGCAATCCTAATATCAGATAAAATAGACTTCAAATTAAAATTCATGAGAAGAGATAAAGAAGGTCGCTACATACTAATTAAAGGATCTCTCCTTCAGGAGGATATTAGAATTCTAAATATCTATTTGCCAAACAACGGAGCACACAAATTTATCAAAGAAACACTACTTTCCCTCAAATCCCATATAGATCCAACGACATTAATTGTTGGGGATTTTAACACATCACTCACCGCACTAGATAGATCAACTCGGCAAAAACTCAACAGAGAAACCGCAGATCTAAACACCTGCATAGATGAACTAGACTTAAAAGAAATCTACCGGACATTTCACCCAGCAGAATCAGAATACACGTTTTTCTCAGCAGCGCATGGAACAATTTCTAACATAGACCACATTTTAGGCCACAAAGCAAACTTGTCTAAGTTCAGAAACATTGTAGTTATACCTTGCATTCTCTCTGACCACAAGGGAATAAAATTAGAACTCAAAACCAAAAGCCACCAAAGAAAGTCCGGTATCACATGGAGGCTGAACAACACAATGCTGAATCATGAGTGGGTCGTGGAGGAGATTAGAAAGGAAATTCAAATGTTCATGCTATTCAACAAAAATGAACACACAAATTACCAGCTCCTCTGGGACACAGCAAAGGCAGTACTCAGAGGCAAGTTTATAGCTCTGAGCTCCTACATCAACAAATTGGAGAGATCTGAAACTGACAATTTAATGACACATCTAAACCTCCTTGAAAAAGAGCAGCAAGATAAACCCCAATCCAGTAGATGGAAAGAAATAATTAAAATTTAATCAGAATTAAATGAATTAGAATCCAAAAAATCTATAGAAAGAATCAAAAAAACAAAGAGTTGGTTCTTCCAAAAACTTAAAAAATTTGACAGACACTTAGCAAATCTTATCAGAAAAAGAAGAGAACACACCCAAATTAATAAACTCAGAGATGAGAATGGAAACATCACCACGGAAACAACCAAGATTCAGAACATTATAAGGAAATACTTCTCAAAACTTTATGCTAATAAGTTTGAGAACTTGGCAGAAATCTACCTTTTCCTAGCAAATATTGACATGCCAGAACTAAACCAAGATGAGTTAAACCAGCTTAACAGGCCCATATCAAGCATTGAAATAGAAACAGCAATAAGATACCTCCCACCTAAGAAAAGTCCACGACCAGATGATTTTACAGCGGAATTCTACAAGGCCTTCAAAGCAGAGCTCACACCAATACTCCACCACAGCTCAGTACCAAACATATTCTATGAAGCCATCATAACCCTCATCCCAAAACAAGGGAGGGACTCATCAAAGAAAGAGAAATATAGACCCATTTCTTTGATGAACATTGATGCAAAACTTCTCAACAAAATTTTGGCCAATCGACTTCAACAATTCATCCAAAAAATTATACACCACGATCAAACAGGATTCATTTCAGGGAGGCAAAGCTGGTTCAATATACGCAAATCAATTAATATAATTCATCACATCAACAGGAGCAAGAATAAGAACCACATGGTTATCTTAATAGATGCAGAAAAAGGATTCGACAAGATCCAATACCCCTTTACGATGAAGGTTTTGGAAAAATTGGGAATCCATGGAACATTCCTCAATTCAATAAGGGCTGTATATGACAAACCTACAGCCAGCATTATACTTAATGGTGAAAAACTAAAGCCATTTCCTCTTAATTCAGGAACAAGACAAGGATATCCACTTTCTCCACTTCTCTTCAATCTAGTATTAGAAAGTCTAGTTACACCAATAATACAAGATGCAGATATAAAGGGGATCCAAATAGGGAAAGAAGAAATAAAACTCTCCCTCTTTGCAGATGACATGATTTATATTTAAAGAATCCCATAGACACCACTTCCAAATTATTCAAGCTGATTCAAAACTTTGGCAAAGTAGCAGGTTATAAAATTAACCCCCCAAAATCAGTGGCTTTTCTGTATGCCAACAATGAGAAAAGTGTGGCTGAAATTAGGAAAGCAACTCCATTTGTAATAGCCCCACAAAAAATAAAATACCTAGGAATTAACTTAAACGAAGAAATGAAGGACCTCTATGATGAAAACTTTAAAATCTTGAAAAAGGAAATCAACAGAGAACTTAAAAAATGGCAAAACATCCCATGCCCCTGGATTGGAAAGATTAACTTCGTGAAAATGGCAATACTTCCCAAGGCTATCTACAAACTCAACGCAATACCTATCAAAATTCCAACCTCATTCTTCAAGGAAATAGAAGAGGCAATCCAAAAATTCATATGGAAAAACAAAAGACCCCGAATAGCAAAAACGCTCCTCAACGGAAAGAACACTGCTGGAGGAATATCAATACCAAATTTCAAACTCTACTATAAAGCCTTAGTAATGAGAACAGCTTGGTATTGGCATAAGAACAGACCTCAGGACCAATGGAATAGAATTGAAAATCCAGAAATGAGCCCACAGACCTATAGCCATCTACTCTTCGATAAGGGAGCTAAAACAATAGAATGGAAGAAAGACAGCCTCTTCAGTAAATGGTGCTGGCAAAATTGGTTACCTACTTGTAGAAAACTAAAGCTGGATCCTTATATATCACCCTGCACCAGAATCAACTCCAAATGGATCAAA